>NW_028227301.1:1151613-1211309 GCF_978045245.1 Mus caroli
ATATAAGAAACGCACAGTGTAGTACATAGTATATGAGTGAGTTGCACTGAAAAACTTAGAATATAAGAAACGCACAGTGTAGTACATAGTATATGAGTGAGTTGCACTGAAAAACTTAGAATATAAGAAACGCACAGTGTAGTACATAGTATATGAGTGAGTTGCACTGAAAAACTTAGAATATAAGAAACGCACAGTGTAGTACATAGTATATGAGTGAGTTGCACTGAAAAACTTAGAATATAAGAAACGCACAGTGTAGTACATAGTATATGAGTGAGTTGCACTGAAAAACTTAGAATTTACTGAAAAACCCGCATTACACGAAATGCACAGTGTAGTACATAGTATATGAGTGAGTTGCACTGAAAAACTCTAGAATATAAGAAACGCACAGTGTAGTACATAGTATATGAGTGAGTTGCACTGAAAAACTTAGAATATAAGAAACGCACAGTGTAGTACATAGTATATGAGTGAGTTGCACTCAAAAACTTAGAATATAAGAAACGCACAGTGTAGTACATAGTATATGAGTGAGTTGCACTCAAAAACTTAGAATATAAGAAACGCAGCAGTGTAGTACATAGTATATGAGTGAGTTGCACTGAAAAACTTAGAATATAAGAAACGCACAGTGTAGTACATAGTATATGAGTGAGTTGCACTGAAAAACTTAGAATATAAGAAACGCACAGTGTAGTACATAGTATATGAGTGAGTTGCACTGAAAAACTTAGAATATAAGAAACGCACAGTGTAGTACATAGTATATGAGTGAGTTGCACTGAAAAACTTAGAATATAAGAAACGCACAGTGTAGTACATAGTATATGAGTGAGTCTGAAAAACTTAGAATATAAGAAACGCACAGTGTAGTACATAGTATATGAGTGAGTTGCACTGAAAAACTTAGAATATAAGAAACGCACAGTGTAGTACATAGTATATGAGTGAGTTGCACTGAAAAACTTAGAATATAAGAAACGCACAGTGTAGTACATAGTATATGAGTGAGTTGCACTGAAAAAACTTAGAATATAAGAAACGCACAGTGTAGTACATAGTATATGAGTGAGTTGCACTGAAAAACTTAGAATATAAGAAACGCACAGTGTAGTACATAGTATATGAGTGAGTTGCACTGAAAAACTTAGAATATAAGAAACGCACAGTGTAGTACATAGTATATGAGTGAGTTGCACTGAAAAACTTAGAATATAAGAAACGCACAGTGTAGTACATAGTATATGAGTGAGTTGCACTGAAAAACTTAGAATATAAGAAACGCACAGTGTAGTACATAGTATATGAGTGAGTTGCACTGAAAAACTTAGAATATAAGAAACGCACAGTGTAGTACATAGTATATGAGTGAGTTGCACTGAAAAACTTAGAATATAAGAAACGCACAGTGTAAGTACATAGTATATGAGTGAGTTGCACTGAAAAACTTAGAATATAAGAAACGCACAGTGTAGTACATAGTATATGAGTGAGTTGCACTGAAAAACTTAGAATATAAGAAACGCACAGTGTAGTACATAGTATATGAGTGAGTTGCACTGAAAAACTTAGAATATAAGAAACGCACAGTGTAGTACATAGTTATATGAGTGAGTTGCACTGAAAAACTTAGAATATAAGAAACGCACAGTGTAGTACATAGTATATGAGTGAGTTGCACTGAAAAACTTAGAATATAAGAAACGCACAGTGTAGTACATAGTATATGAGTGAGTTGCACTCAAAAACTTAGAATATAAGAAACGCACAGTGTAGTACATAGTATATGAGTGAGTTGCACTGAAAAACTTAGAATATAAGAAACGCACAGTGTAGTACATAGTATATGAGTGAGTTGCACTCAAAAACTTAGAATATAAGAAACGCACAGTGTAGTACATAGTATATGAGTGAGTTGCACTGAAAAACTTAGAATATAAGAAACGCACAGTGTAGTACATAGTATATGAGTGAGTTGCACTGCAAAAACTTAGAATATAAGAAACGCACAGTGTAGTACATAGTATATGAGTGAGTTGCACTGAAAAACTTAGAATATAAGAAACGCACAGAGTAGTACATAGTATATGAGTGAGTTGCACTGAAAAACTTAGAATATAAGAAACGCACAGTGTAGTACATAGTATATGAGTGAGTTGCACTGAAAACTTAGAATATAAGAAACGCACAGTGTAGTACATAGGTATATGAGTGAGTTGCACTGAAAAACTTAGAATATAAGAAACGCACAGTGTAGTACATAGTATATGAGTGAGTTGCACTGAAAAACTTAGAATATAAGAAACGCACAGTGTAGTACATGGTATATGAGTGAGTTGCACTGAAAAACTTAGAATATAAGAAACGCACAGTGTAGTACATGGTATATGAGTGAGTTGCACTGAAAAACTTAGAATATAAGAAACGCACAGTGTAGTACATGGTATATGAGTGAGTTGCACTGAAAAACTTAGAATATAAGAAACGCACAGTGTAGTACATGGTATATGAGTGAGTTGCACTGAAAAACTTAGAATATAAGAAACGCACAGTGTAGTACATGGTATATGAGTGAGTTGCACTGAAAAACTTAGAATATAAGAAACGCACAGTGTAGTACATGGTATATGAGTGAGTTGCACTGAAAAACTTAGAATATAAGAAACGCACAGTGTAGTACATGGTATATGAGTGAGTTGCACTGAAAAACTTAGAATATAAGAAACGCACAGTGTAGTACATGGTATATGAGTGAGTTGCACTGAAAAACTTAGAATATAAGAAACGCACAGTGTAGTACATGGTATATGAGTGAGTTGCACTGAAAAACTTAGAATATAAGAAACGCACAGTGTAGTACATGGTATATGAGTGAGTTGCACTGAAAAACTTAGAATATAAGAAACGCACAGTGTAGTACATGGTATATGAGTGAGTTGCACTGAAAAACTTAGAATATAAGAAACGCACAGTGTAGTACATGGTATATGAGTGAGTTGCACTGAAAAACTTAGAATATAAGAAACGCACAGTGTAGTACATAGTATATGAGTGAGTTGCACTGAAAAACTTAGAATATAAGAAACGCACAGTGTAGTACATAGTATATGAGTGAGTTGCACTGAAAAACTTAGAATATAAGAAACGCACAGTGTAGTACATAGTATATGAGTGAGTTGCACTGAAAAACTTAGAATATAAGAAACGCACAGTGTAGTACATAGTATATGAGTGAGTTGCACTGAAAAACTTAGAATATAAGAAACGCACAGTGTAGTACATAGTATATGAGTGAGTTGCACTGAAAAACTTAGAATATAAGAAACGCACAGTGTAGTACATAGTATATGAGTGAGTTGCACTGAAAAACTTAGAATATAAGAAACGCACAGTGTAGTACATAGTATATGAGTGAGTTGCACTGAAAAACTTAGAATATAAGAAACGCACAGTGTAGTACATAGTATATGAGTGAGTTGCACTGAAAAACTTAGAATATAAGAAACGCACAGTGTAGTACATAGTATATGAGTGAGTTGCACTGAAAAACTTAGAATATAAGAAACGCACAGTGTAGTACATAGTATATGAGTGAGTTGCACTGAAAAACTTAGAATATAAGAAACGCACAGTGTAGTACATAGTATATGAGTGAGTTGCACTGAAAAACTTAGAATATAAGAAACGCACAGTGTAGTACATAGTATATGAGTGAGTTGCACTGAAAAACTTAGAATTTACTGAAAAACCCGCATTACACGAAATGCACAGTGTAGTACATAGTATATGAGTGAGTTGCACTGAAAAACTCTAGAATATAAGAAACGCACAGTGTAGTACATAGTATATGAGTGAGTTGCACTCAAAAACTTAGAATATAAGAAACGCACAGTGTAGTACATAGTATATGAGTGAGTTGCACTGAAAAACTTAGAATATAAGAAACGCACAGTGTAGTACATAGTATATGAGTGAGTTGCACTGAAAAACTTAGAATATAAGAAACGCACAGTGTAGTACATAGTATATGAGTGAGTTGCACTGAAAAACTTAGAATTTAAGAAACGCACAGTGTAGTACATAGTATATGAGTGAGTTGCACTGAAAAACTTAGAATATAAGAAACGCACAGTGTAGTACATAGGATATGAGTGAGTTGCACTGAAAAACTTAGAATATAAGAAACGCACAGTGTAGTACATAGGATATGAGTGAGTTGCACTGAAAAACTTAGAATATAAGAAACGCACAGTGTAGTACATAGTATATGAGAGAGTTGCACTGAAAAACTTAGAATATAAGAAACGCACAGTGTAGTACATAGGATATGAGTGAGTTGCACTGAAAAACTTAGAATATAAGAAACGCACAGTGTAGTACATAGTATATGAGTGAGTTGCACTCAAAAACTTAGAATATAAGAAACGCACAGTGTAGTACATAGTATATGAGTGAGTTGCACTCAAAAACTTAGAATATAAGAAACGCACAGTGTAGTACATAGTATATGAGTGAGTTGCACTCAAAAACTTAGAATATAAGAAACGCACAGTGTAGTACATAGTATATGAGTGAGTTGCACTGAAAAACTTAGAATATAAGAAACGCACAGTGTAGTACATAGTATATGAGTGAGTTGCACTGAAAAACTTAGAATATCAGAAACGCACAGTGTAGTACATAGTATATGAGTGAGTTGCACTGAAAAACTTAGAATATCAGAAACGCACAGTGTAGTACATAGTATATGAGTGAGTTGCACTGAAAAACTTAGAATATCAGAAACGCACAGTGTAGTACATAGTATATGAGTGAGTTGCACTGAAAAACTTAGAATATAAGAAACGCACAGTGTAGTACATAGTATATGAGTGAGTTGCACTGAAAAACTTAGAATATAAGAAACGCACAGTGTAGTACATAGTATATGAGTGAGTTGCACTGAAAAACTTAGAATATAAGAAACGCACAGTGTAGTATATAGTATATGAGTGAGTTGCACTGAAAAACTTAGAATTTACTGAAAAACCCGCATTACACGAAATGCACAGTGTAGTACATAGTATATGAGTGAGTTGCACTGAAAAACTTAGAATATAAGAAACGCACAGTGTAGTACATAGTATATGAGTGAGTTGCACTGAAAAACTTAGAATATAAGAAACGCACAGTGTAGTACATAGTATATGAGTGAGTTGCACTGAAAAACTTAGAATATAAGAAACGCACAGTGTAGTACATAGTATATGAGTGAGTTGCACTCAAAAACTTAGAATATAAGAAACGCACAGTGTAGTACATAGTATATGAGTGAGTTGCACTGAAAAACTTAGAATATAAGAAACGCACAGTGTAGTACATAGTATATGAGTGAGTTGCACTGAAAAACTTAGAATATAAGAAACGCACAGTGTAGTACATAGTATATGAGTGAGTTGCACTGAAAAACTTAGAATATAAGAAACGCACAGTGTAGTACATAGTATATGAGTGAGTTGCACTGAAAAACTTAGAATATAAGAAACGCACAGTGTAGTACATAGTATATGAGTGAGTTGCACTGAAAAACTTAGAATATAAGAAACGCACAGTGTAGTACATAGTATATGAGTGAGTTGCACTGAAAAACTTAGAATATAAGAAACGCACAGTGTAGTACATAGTATATGAGTGAGTTGCACTCAAAAACTTAGAATATAAGAAACGCACAGTGTAGTACATAGTATATGAGTGAGTTGCACTCAAAAACTTAGAATATAAGAAACGCACAGTGTAGTACATAGTATATGAGTGAGTTGCACTCAAAAACTTAGAATATAAGAAACGCACAGTGTAGTACATAGTATATGAGTGAGTTGCACTGAAAAACTTAGAATATAAGAAACGCACAGTGTAGTACATAGTATATGAGTGAGTTGCACTGAAAAACTTAGAATATAAGAAACGCACAGTGTAGTACATAGGATATGAGTGAGTTGCACTGAAAAACTTAGAATATAAGAAACGCACAGTGTAGTACATAGGATATGAGTGAGTTGCACTGAAAAACTTAGAATATAAGAAACGCACAGTGTAGTACATAGTATATGAGAGAGTTGCACTGAAAAACTTAGAATATAAGAAACGCACAGTGTAGTACATAGGATATGAGTGAGTTGCACTGAAAAACTTAGAATATAAGAAACGCACAGTGTAGTACATAGTATATGAGTGAGTTGCACTCAAAAACTTAGAATATAAGAAACGCACAGTGTAGTACATAGTATATGAGTGAGTTGCACTCAAAAACTTAGAATATAAGAAACGCACAGTGTAGTACATAGTATATGAGTGAGTTGCACTGAAAAACTTAGAATATAAGAAACGCACAGTGTAGTACATAGTATATGAGTGAGTTGCACTGAAAAACTTAGAATATAAGAAACGCACAGTGTAGTACATAGGATATGAGTGAGTTGCACTGAAAAACTTAGAATATAAGAAACGCACAGTGTAGTACATAGGATATGAGTGAGTTGCACTGAAAAACTTAGAATATAAGAAACGCACAGTGTAGTACATAGTATATGAGAGAGTTGCACTGAAAAACTTAGAATATAAGAAACGCACAGTGTAGTACATAGGATATGAGTGAGTTGCACTGAAAAACTTAGAATATAAGAAACGCACAGTGTAGTACATAGTATATGAGTGAGTTGCACTCAAAAACTTAGAATATAAGAAACGCACAGTGTAGTACATAGTATATGAGTGAGTTGCACTCAAAAACTTAGAATATAAGAAACGCACAGTGTAGTACATAGTATAGGAGTGAGTTGCACTCAAAAACTTAGAATATAAGAAACGCACAGTGTAGTACATAGTATATGAGTGAGTTGCACTGAAAAACTTAGAATATAAGAAACGCACAGTGTAGTACATAGTATATGAGTGAGTTGCACTGAAAAACTTAGAATATCAGAAACGCACAGTGTAGTACATAGTATATGAGTGAGTTGCACTGAAAAACTTAGAATATCAGAAACGCACAGTGTAGTACATAGTATATGAGTGAGTTGCACTGAAAAACTTAGAATATCAGAAACGTACAGTGTAGTACATAGTATATGAGTGAGTTGCACTGAAAAACTTAGAATATAAGAAACGCACAGTGTAGTACATAGTATATGAGTGAGTTGCACTGAAAAACTTAGAATATAAGAAACGCACAGTGTAGTACATAGTATATGAGTGAGTTGCACTGAAAAACTTAGAATATAAGAAACGCACAGTGTAGTACATAGTATATGAGTGAGTTGCACTGAAAAACTTAGAATATAAGAAACGCACAGTGTAGTACATAGTATATGAGTGAGTTGCACTGAAAAACTTAGAATATAAGAAACGCACAGTGTAGTACATAGTATATGAGTGAGTTGCACTGAAAAACTTAGAATATAAGAAACGCACAGTGTAGTACATAGTATATGAGTGAGTTGCACTGAAAAACTTAGAATATAAGAAACGCACAGTGTAGTACATAGTATATGAGTGAGTTGCACTGAAAAACTTAGAATATAAGAAACGCACAGTGTAGTACATAGTATATGAGTGAGTTGCACTGAAAAACTTAGAATATAAGAAACGCACAGTGTAGTACATAGTATATGAGTGAGTTGCACTGAAAAACTTAGAATATAAGAAACGCACAGTGTAGTACATAGTATATGAGTGAGTTGCACTGAAAAACTTAGAATATAAGAAACGCACAGTGTAGTACATAGTATATGAGTGAGTTGCACTCAAAAACTTAGAATATAAGAAACGCACAGTGTAGTACATAGTATATGAGTGAGTTGCACTGAAAAACTTAGAATATAAGAAACGCACAGTGTAGTACATAGTATATGAGTGAGTTGCACTCAAAAACTTAGAATATAAGAAACGCACAGTGTAGTACATAGTATATGAGTGAGGTGCACTGAAAAACTTAGAATATAAGAAACGCACAGTGTAGTACATAGTATATGAGTGAGTTGCACAAAAACTTAGAATATAAGAAACGCACAGTGTAGTATATAGTATATGAGTGAGTTGCACTGAAAAACTTAGAATTTACTGAAAAACCCGCATTACACGAAATGCACAGTGTAGTACATAGTATATGAGTGAGTTGCACTGAAAAACTTAGAATATAAGAAACGCACAGTGTAGTACGTAGTATATGAGTGAGTTGCACTCAAAAACTTAGAATATAAGAAACGCACAGTGTAGTACATAGTATATGAGTGAGTTGCACTGAAAAACTTAGAATATAAGAAACGCACAGTGTAGTACATAGTATATGAGTGAGTTGCACTGAAAAACTTAGAATATAAGAAACGCACAGTGTAGTACATAGTATATGAGTGAGTTGTACTGAAAAACTTAGAATATAAGAAACGCACAGTGTAGTACATAGTATATGAGTGAGTTGCACTCAAAAACTTAGAATATAAGAAACGCACAGTGTAGTACATAGTATATGAGTGAGTTGCACTGAAAAACTTAGAATATAAGAAACGCACAGTGTAGTACATAGTATATGAGTGAGTTGCACTGAAAAACTTAGAATATAAGAAACGCACAGTGTAGTACATAGTATATGAGTGAGTTGCACTGAAAAACTTAGAATATAAGAAACGCACAGTGTAGTACATAGTATATGAGTGAGTTGCACTGAAAAACTTAGAATATAAGAAACGCACAGTGTAGTACATAGTATATGAGTGAGTTGCACTGAAAAACTTAGAATATAAGAAACGCACAGTGTAGTACATAGTATATGAGTGAGTTGCACTCAAAAACTTAGAATATAAGAAACGCACAGTGTAGTACATAGTATATGAGTGAGTTGCACTCAAAAACTTAGAATATAAGAAACGCACAGTGTAGTACATAGTATATGAGTGAGTTGCACTCAAAAACTTAGAATATAAGAAACGCACAGTGTAGTACATAGTATATGAGTGAGTTGCACTGAAAAACTTAGAATATAAGAAACGCACAGTGTAGTACATAGTATATGAGTGAGTTGCACTGAAAAACTTAGAATATAAGAAACGCACAGTGTAGTACATAGTATATGAGTGAGTTGCACTGAAAAACTTAGAATATAAGAAACGCACAGTGTAGTACATAGTATATGAGTGAGTTGCACTGAAAAACTTAGAATATAAGAAACGCACAGTGTAGTACATAGTATATGAGTGAGTTGCACTGAAAAACTTAGAATATAAGAAACGCACAGTGTAGTACATAGTATATGAGTGAGTTGCACTGAAAAACTTAGAATATAAGAAACGCACAGTGTAGTACATAGTATATGAGTGAGTTGCACTGAAAAACTTAGAATATAAGAAACGCACAGTGTAGTACATAGTATATGAGTGAGTTGCACTGAAAAACTTAGAATATAAGAAACGCACAGTGTAGTACATAGTATATGAGTGAGTTGCACTGAAAAACTTAGAATATCAGAAACGCACAGTGTAGTACATAGTATATGAGTGAGTTGCACTGAAAAACTTAGAATATCAGAAACGCACAGTGTAGTACATAGTATATGAGTGAGTTGCACTGAAAAACTTAGAATATCAGAAACGCACAGTGTAGTACATAGTATATGAGTGAGTTGCACTGAAAAACTTAGAATTTACTGTAAAACCCGCATTACACGAAATGCACAGTGTAGTACATAGTATATGAGTGAGTTGCACTGAAAAACTTAAAATATAAGAAACGCACAGTGTAGTACATAGTATATGAGTGAGTTGCACTGAAAAACTTAGAATATAAGAAAAGCACAGTGTAGTACATAGTATATGAGTGAGTTGCACTGAAAAACTTAGAATATAAGAAACGCACAGTGTAGTACATAGTATATGAGTGAGTTGCACTGAAAAACTTAGAATATAAGAAACGCACAGTGTAGTACATAGTATATGAGTGAGTTGCACTGAAAAACTTAGAATATAAGAAACGCACAGTGTAGTACATAGTATATGAGTGAGTTGCACTCAAAAACTTAGAATATAAGAAACGCACAGTGTAGTACATAGTATATGAGTGAGTTGCACTGAAAAACTTAGAATATAAGAAACGCACAGTGTAGTACATAGTATATGAGTGAGTTGCACTCAAAAACTTAGAATATAAGAAACGCACAGTGTAGTACATAGTATATGAGTGAGGTGCACTGAAAAACTTAGAATATAAGAAACGCACAGTGTAGTACATAGTATATGAGTGAGTTGCACAAAAACTTAGAATATAAGAAACGCACAGTGTAGTATATAGTATATGAGTGAGTTGCACTGAAAAACTTAGAATTTACTGAAAAACCCGCATTACACGAAATGCACAGTGTAGTACATAGTATATGAGTGAGTTGCACTGAAAAACTTAGAATATAAGAAACGCACAGTGTAGTACGTAGTATATGAGTGAGTTGCACTCAAAAACTTAGAATATAAGAAACGCACAGTGTAGTACATAGTATATGAGTGAGTTGCACTGAAAAACTTAGAATATAAGAAACGCACAGTGTAGTACATAGTATATGAGTGAGTTGCACTGAAAAACTTAGAATATAAGAAACGCACAGTGTAGTACATAGTATATGAGTGAGTTGTACTGAAAAACTTAGAATATAAGAAACGCACAGTGTAGTACATAGTATATGAGTGAGTTGCACTCAAAAACTTAGAATATAAGAAACGCACAGTGTAGTACATAGTATATGAGTGAGTTGCACTGAAAAACTTAGAATATAAGAAACGCACAGTGTAGTACATAGTATATGAGTGAGTTGCACTGAAAAACTTAGAATATAAGAAACGCACAGTGTAGTACATAGTATATGAGTGAGTTGCACTGAAAAACTTAGAATATAAGAAACGCACAGTGTAGTACATAGTATATGAGTGAGTTGCACTGAAAAACTTAGAATATAAGAAACGCACAGTGTAGTACATAGTATATGAGTGAGTTGCACTGAAAAACTTAGAATATAAGAAACGCACAGTGTAGTACATAGTATATGAGTGAGTTGCACTCAAAAACTTAGAATATAAGAAACGCACAGTGTAGTACATAGTATATGAGTGAGTTGCACTCAAAAACTTAGAATATAAGAAACGCACAGTGTAGTACATAGTATATGAGTGAGTTGCACTCAAAAACTTAGAATATAAGAAACGCACAGTGTAGTACATAGTATATGAGTGAGTTGCACTGAAAAACTTAGAATATAAGAAACGCACAGTGTAGTACATAGTATATGAGTGAGTTGCACTGAAAAACTTAGAATATAAGAAACGCACAGTGTAGTACATAGTATATGAGTGAGTTGCACTGAAAAACTTAGAATATAAGAAACGCACAGTGTAGTACATAGTATATGAGTGAGTTGCACTGAAAAACTTAGAATATAAGAAACGCACAGTGTAGTACATAGTATATGAGTGAGTTGCACTGAAAAACTTAGAATATAAGAAACGCACAGTGTAGTACATAGTATATGAGTGAGTTGCACTGAAAAACTTAGAATATAAGAAACGCACAGTGTAGTACATAGTATATGAGTGAGTTGCACTGAAAAACTTAGAATATAAGAAACGCACAGTGTAGTACATAGTATATGAGTGAGTTGCACTGAAAAACTTAGAATATAAGAAACGCACAGTGTAGTACATAGTATATGAGTGAGTTGCACTGAAAAACTTAGAATATCAGAAACGCACAGTGTAGTACATAGTATATGAGTGAGTTGCACTGAAAAACTTAGAATATCAGAAACGCACAGTGTAGTACATAGTATATGAGTGAGTTGCACTGAAAAACTTAGAATATCAGAAACGCACAGTGTAGTACATAGTATATGAGTGAGTTGCACTGAAAAACTTAGAATTTACTGTAAAACCCGCATTACACGAAATGCACAGTGTAGTACATAGTATATGAGTGAGTTGCACTGAAAAACTTAAAATATAAGAAACGCACAGTGTAGTACATAGTATATGAGTGAGTTGCACTGAAAAACTTAGAATATAAGAAAAGCACAGTGTAGTACATAGTATATGAGTGAGTTGCACTGAAAAACTTAGAATATAAGAAACGCACAGTGTAGTACATAGTATATGAGTGAGTTGCACTGAAATACTTAGAATATAAGAAACGCACAGTGTAGTACATAGTATATGAGTGAGTTGCACTGAAAAACTTAGAATATAAGAAACGCACAGTGTAGTACATAGTATATGAGTGAGTTGCACTGAAAAACTTAGAATATAAGAAACGCACAGTGTAGTACATAGTATATGAGTGAGTTGCACTGAAAAACTTAGAATATAAGAAACGCACAGTGTAGTACATAGTATATGAGTGAGTTGCACTGAAAAACTTAGAATATAAGAAACGCACAGTGTAGTACATAGTATATGAGTGAGTTGCACTGAAAAACTTAGAATATAAGAAACGCACAGTGTAGTACATAGTATATGAGTGAGTTGCACTGAAAAACTTAGAATATAAGAAACGCACAGTGTAGTACATAGTATATGAGTGAGTTGCACTGAAAAACTTAGAATATAAGAAACGCACAGTGTAGTACATAGTATATGAGTGAGTTGCACTGAAAAACTTAGAATATAAGAAACGCACAGTGTAGTACATAGTATATGAGTGAGTTGCACTCAAAAACTTAGAATATAAGAAACGCACAGTGTAGTACATAGTATATGAGTGAGTTGCACTCAAAAACTTAGAATATAAGAAACGCACAGTGTAGTACATAGTATATGAGTGAGTTGCACTGAAAAACTTAGAATATAAGAAACGCACAGTGTAGTACATAGTATATGAGTGAGTTGCACTGAAAAACTTAGAATATAAGAAACGCACAGTGTAGTACATAGTATATGAGTGAGTTGCACTGAAAAACTTAGAATATAAGAAACGCACAGTGTAGTACATAGGATATGAGTGAGTTGCACTGAAAAACTTAGAATATAAGAAACGCACAGTGTAGTACATAGGATATGAGTGAGTTGCACTGAAAAACTTAGAATATAAGAAACGCACAGTGTAGTACATAGTATATGAGAGAGTTGCACTGAAAAACTTAGAATATAAGAAACGCACAGTGTAGTACATAGGATATGAGTGAGTTGCACTGAAAAACTTAGAATATAAGAAACGCACAGTGTAGTACATAGTATATGAGTGAGTTGCACTCAAAAACTTAGAATATAAGAAACGCACAGTGTAGTACATAGTATATGAGTGAGTTGCACTCAAAAACTTAGAATATAAGAAACGCACAGTGTAGTACATAGTATATGAGTGAGTTGCACTCAAAAACTTAGAATATAAGAAACGCACAGTGTAGTACATAGTATATGAGTGAGTTGCACTGAAAAACTTAGAATATAAGAAACGCACAGTGTAGTACATAGTATATGAGTGAGTTGCACTGAAAAACTTAGAATATCAGAAACGCACAGTGTAGTACATAGTATATGAGTGAGTTGCACTGAAAAACTTAGAATATCAGAAACGCACAGTGTAGTACATAGTATATGAGTGAGTTGCACTGAAAAACTTAGAATATCAGAAACGCACAGTGTAGTACATAGTATATGAGTGAGTTGCACTGAAAAACTTAGAATATAAGAAACGCACAGTGTAGTACATAGTATATGAGTGAGTTGCACTGAAAAACTTAGAATATAAGAAACGCACAGTGTAGTACATAGTATATGAGTGAGTTGCACTGAAAAACTTAGAATATAAGAAACGCACAGTGTAGTATATAGTATATGAGTGAGTTGCACTGAAAAACTTAGAATTTACTGAAAAACCCGCATTACACGAAATGCACAGTGTAGTACATAGTATATGAGTGAGTTGCACTGAAAAACTTAGAATATAAGAAACGCACAGTGTAGTACATAGTATATGAGTGAGTTGCACTGAAAAACTTAGAATATAAGAAACGCACAGTGTAGTACATAGTATATGAGTGAGTTGCACTGAAAAACTTAGAATATAAGAAACGCACAGTGTAGTACATAGTATATGAGTGAGTTGCACTCAAAAACTTAGAATATAAGAAACGCACAGTGTAGTACATAGTATATGAGTGAGTTGCACTGAAAAACTTAGAATATAAGAAACGCACAGTGTAGTACATAGTATATGAGTGAGTTGCACTGAAAAACTTAGAATATAAGAAACGCACAGTGTAGTACATAGTATATGAGTGAGTTGCACTGAAAAACTTAGAATATAAGAAACGCACAGTGTAGTACATAGTATATGAGTGAGTTGCACTGAAAAACTTAGAATATAAGAAACGCACAGTGTAGTACATAGTATATGAGTGAGTTGCACTGAAAAACTTAGAATATAAGAAACGCACAGTGTAGTACATAGTATATGAGTGAGTTGCACTGAAAAACTTAGAATATAAGAAACGCACAGTGTAGTACATAGTATATGAGTGAGTTGCACTCAAAAACTTAGAATATAAGAAACGCACAGTGTAGTACATAGTATATGAGTGAGTTGCACTCAAAAACTTAGAATATAAGAAACGCACAGTGTAGTACATAGTATATGAGTGAGTTGCACTCAAAAACTTAGAATATAAGAAACGCACAGTGTAGTACATAGTATATGAGTGAGTTGCACTGAAAAACTTAGAATATAAGAAACGCACAGTGTAGTACATAGTATATGAGTGAGTTGCACTGAAAAACTTAGAATATAAGAAACGCACAGTGTAGTACATAGGATATGAGTGAGTTGCACTGAAAAACTTAGAATATAAGAAACGCACAGTGTAGTACATAGGATATGAGTGAGTTGCACTGAAAAACTTAGAATATAAGAAACGCACAGTGTAGTACATAGTATATGAGAGAGTTGCACTGAAAAACTTAGAATATAAGAAACGCACAGTGTAGTACATAGGATATGAGTGAGTTGCACTGAAAAACTTAGAATATAAGAAACGCACAGTGTAGTACATAGTATATGAGTGAGTTGCACTCAAAAACTTAGAATATAAGAAACGCACAGTGTAGTACATAGTATATGAGTGAGTTGCACTCAAAAACTTAGAATATAAGAAACGCACAGTGTAGTACATAGTATATGAGTGAGTTGCACTCAAAAACTTAGAATATAAGAAACGCACAGTGTAGTACATAGTATATGAGTGAGTTGCACTGAAAAACTTAGAATATAAGAAACGCACAGTGTAGTACATAGTATATGAGTGAGTTGCACTGAAAAACTTAGAATATCAGAAACGCACAGTGTAGTACATAGTATATGAGTGAGTTGCACTGAAAAACTTAGAATATCAGAAACGCACAGTGTAGTACATAGTATATGAGTGAGTTGCACTGAAAAACTTAGAATATCAGAAACGCACAGTGTAGTACATAGTATATGAGTGAGTTGCACTGAAAAACTTAGAATATAAGAAACGCACAGTGTAGTACATAGTATATGAGTGAGTTGCACTGAAAAACTTAGAATATAAGAAACGCACAGTGTAGTACATAGTATATGAGTGAGTTGCACTGAAAAACTTAGAATATAAGAAACGCACAGTGTAGTACATAGTATATGAGTGAGTTGCACTGAAAAACTTAGAATATAAGAAACGCAGAGTGTAGTACATAGTATATGAGTGAGTTGCACTGAAAAACTTAGAATATAAGAAACGCACAGTGTAGTACATAGTATATGAGTGAGTTGCACTGAAAAACTTAGAATATAAGAAACGCACAGTGTAGTACATAGTATATGAGTGAGTTGCACTGAAAAACTTAGAATATAAGAAACGCACAGTGTAGTACATAGTATATGAGTGAGTTGCACTGAAAAACTTAGAATATAAGAAACGCACAGTGTAGTACATAGTATATGAGTGAGTTGCACTGAAAAACTTAGAATATAAGAAACGCACAGTGTAGTACATAGTATATGAGTGAGTTGCACTCAAAAACTTAGAATATAAGAAACGCACAGTGTAGTACATAGTATATGAGTGAGTTGCACTGAAAAACTTAGAATATAAGAAACGCACAGTGTAGTACATAGTATATGAGTGAGTTGCACTGAAAAACTTAGAATATAAGAAACGCACAGTGTAGTACATAGGATATGAGTGAGTTGCACTGAAAAACTTAGAATATAAGAAACGCACAGTGTAGTACATAGTATATGAGTGAGTTGCACTGAAAAACTTAGAATATAAGAAACGCACAGTGTAGTACATAGTATATGAGTGAGTTGCACTCAAAAACTTAGAATATAAGAAAAGCACAGTGTAGTACATAGTATATGAGTGAGGTGCACTGAAAAACTTAGAATATAAGAAACGCACAGTGTAGTACATAGTATATGAGTGAGTTGCACAAAAACTTAGAATATAAGAAACGCACAGTGTAGTATATAGTATATGAGTGAGTTGCACTGAAAAACTTAGAATTTACTGAAAAACCCGCATTACACGAAATGCACAGTGTAGTACATAGTATATGAGTGAGTTGCACTGAAAAACTTAGAATATAAGAAACGCACAGTGTAGTACGTAGTATATGAGTGAGTTGCACTCAAAAACTTAGAATATAAGAAACGCACAGTGTAGTACATAGTATATGAGTGAGTTGCACTGAAAAACTTAGAATATAAGAAACGCACAGTGTAGTACATAGTATATGAGTGAGTTGCACTGAAAAACTTAGAATATTAGAAACGCACAGTGTAGTACATAGTATATGAGTGAGTTGTACTGAAAAACTTAGAATATAAGAAACGCACAGTGTAGTACATAGTATATGAGTGAGTTGCACTCAAAAACTTAGAATATAAGAAACGCACAGTGTAGTACATAGTATATGAGTGAGTTGCACTGAAAAACTTAGAATATAAGAAACGCACAGTGTAGTACATAGTATATGAGTGAGTTGCACTGAAAAACTTAGAATATAAGAAACGCACAGTGTAGTACATAGTATATGAGTGAGTTGCACTGAAAAACTTAGAATATAAGAAACGCACAGTGTAGTACATAGTATATGAGTGAGTTGCACTGAAAAACTTAGAATATAAGAAACGCACAGTGTAGTACATAGTATATGAGTGAGTTGCACTGAAAAACTTAGAATATAAGAAACGCACAGTGTAGTACATAGTATATGAGTGAGTTGCACTCAAAAACTTAGAATATAAGAAACGCACAGTGTAGTACATAGTATATGAGTGAGTTGCACTCAAAAACTTAGAATATAAGAAACGCACAGTGTAGTACATAGTATATGAGTGAGTTGCACTCAAAAACTTAGAATATAAGAAACGCACAGTGTAGTACATAGTATATGAGTGAGTTGCACTGAAAAACTTAGAATATAAGAAACGCACAGTGTAGTACATAGTATATGAGTGAGTTGCACTGAAAAACTTAGAATATAAGAAACGCACAGTGTAGTACATAGTATATGAGTGAGTTGCACTGAAAAACTTAGAATATAAGAAACGCACAGTGTAGTACATAGTATATGAGTGAGTTGCACTGAAAAACTTAGAATATAAGAAACGCACAGTGTAGTACATAGTATATGAGTGAGTTGCACTGAAAAACTTAGAATATAAGAAACGCACAGTGTAGTACATAGTATATGAGTGAGTTGCACTGAAAAACTTAGAATATAAGAAACGCACAGTGTAGTACATAGTATATGAGTGAGTTGCACTGAAAAACTTAGAATATAAGAAACGCACAGTGTAGTACATAGTATATGAGTGAGTTGCACTGAAAAACTTAGAATATAAGAAACGCACAGTGTAGTACATAGTATATGAGTGAGTTGCACTGAAAAACTTAGAATATAAGAAACGCACAGTGTAGTACATAGTATATGAGTGAGTTGCACTGAAAAACTTAGAATATAAGAAACGCACAGTGTAGTACATAGTATATGAGTGAGTTGCACTGAAAAACTTAGAATATAAGAAACGCACAGTGTAGTACATAGTATATGAGTGAGTTGCACTGAAAAACTTAGAATATAAGAAACGCACAGTGTAGTACATAGTATATGAGTGAGTTGCACTGAAAAACTTAGAATATAAGAAACGCACAGTGTAGTACATAGTATATGAGTGAGTTGCACTGAAAAACTTAGAATATAAGAAACGCACAGTGTAGTACATAGTATATGAGTGAGTTGCACTGAAAAACTTAGAATATAAGAAACGCACAGTGTAGTACATAGTATATGAGTGAGTTGCACTGAAAAACTTAGAATATAAGAAACGCACAGTGTAGTACATAGTATATGAGTGAGTTGCACTGAAAAACTTAGAATATAAGACACGCACAGTGTAGTACATAGTATATGAGTGAGTTGCACTGAAAAACTTAGAATATAAGAAACGCACAGTGTAGTATATAGTATATGAGTGAGTTGCACTCAAAAACTTAGAATATAAGAAACGCACAGTGTAGTACATAGTATATGAGTGAGTTGCACTGAAAAACTTAGAATATAAGAAACGCACAGTGTAGTACATAGTATATGAGTGAGTTGCACTGAAAAAATTAGAATATAAGAAACGCACAGTGTAGTATATAGTATATGAGTGAGTTGCACTGAAAAACTTAGAATTTACTGAAAAACCCGCATTACACGAAATGCACAGTGTAGTACATAGTATATGAGTGAGTTGCACTGAAAAACTTAGAATATAAGAAACGCACAGTGTAGTACATAGTATATGAGTGAGTTGCACTGAAAAACTTAGAATATAAGAAACGCACAGTGTAGTACATAGTATATGAGTGAGTTGCACTGAAAAACTTAGAATATAAGAAACGCACAGTGTAGTACATAGTATATGAGTGAGTTGCACTGAAAAACTTAGAATATAAGAAACGCACAGTGTAGTACATAGTATATGAGTGAGTTGCACTGAAAAACTTAGAATATAAGAAACGCACAGTGTAGTACATAGTATATGAGTGAGTTGCACTGAAAAACTTAGAATATAAGAAACGCACAGTGTAGTACATAGTATATGAGTGAGTTGCACTGAAAAACTTAGAATATAAGAAACGCACAGTGTAGTACATAGTATATGAGTGAGTTGCACTCAAAAACTTAGAATATAAGAAACGCACAGTGTAGTACATAGTATATGAGTGAGTTGCACTGAAAAACTTAGAATATAAGAAACGCACAGTGTAGTACATAGTATATGAGTGAGTTGCACTGAAAAACTTAGAATATAAGAAACGCACAGTGTAGTATATAGTATATGAGTGAGTTGCACTGAAAAACTTAGAATTTACTGAAAAACCCGCATTACACGAAATGCACAGTGTAGTACATAGTATATGAGTGAGTTGCACTGAAAAACTTAGAATATAAGAAACGCACAGTGTAGTACATAGTATATGAGTGAGTTGCACTGAAAAACTTAGAATATAAGAAACGCACAGTGTAGTACGTAGTATATGAGTGAGTTGCACTCAAAAACTTAGAATATAAGAAACGCACAGTGTAGTACATAGTATATGAGTGAGTTGCACTGAAAAACTTAGAATATAAGAAACGCACAGTGTAGTACATAGTATATGAGTGAGTTGCACTGAAAAACTTAGAATATAAGAAACGCACAGTGTAGTACATAGTATATGAGTGAGTTGCACTGAAAAACTTAGAATATAAGAAACGCACAGTGTAGTACATAGTATATGAGTGAGTTGCACTGAAAAACTTAGAATATAAGAAACGCACAGTGTAGTACATAGTATATGAGTGAGTTGCACTGAAAAACTTAGAATATAAGAAACGCACAGTGTAGTACATAGTATATGAGTGAGTTGCACTGAAAAACTTAGAATATAAGAAACCCACAGTGTAGTACATAGTATATGAGTGAGTTGCACTGAAAAACTTAGAATATAAGAAACGCACAGTGTAGTACATAGTATATGAGTGAGTTGCACTGAAAAACTTAGAATATAAGAAACGCACAGTGTAGTACATAGTATATGAGTGAGTTGCACTGAAAAACTTAGAATATAAGAAACGCACAGTGTAGTACATAGTATATGAGTGAGTTGCACTGAAAAACTTAGAATATAAGAAACGCACAGTGTAGTACATAATATATGAGTGAGTTGCACTGAAAAACTTAGAATATAAGAAACGCACAGTGTAGTACATAGTATATGAGTGAGTTGCACTCAAAAACTTAGAATATAAGAAACGCACAGTGTAGTACATAGTATATGAGTGAGTTGCACTGAAAAACTTAGAATATAAGAAACGCACAGTGTAGTACATAGTATATGAGTGAGTTGCACTGAAAAACTCTAGAATATAAGAAACGCACAGTGTAGTACATAGTATATGAGTGAGTTGCACTGAAAAACTTAGAATATAAGAAACGCACAGTGTAGTACATAGTATATGAGTGAGTTGCACTGAAAAACTTAGAATATAAGAAACGCACAGTGTAGTATATAGTATATGAGTGAGTTGCACTGAAAAACTTAGAATTTACTGAAAAACCCGCATTACACGAAATGCACAGTGTAGTACATAGTATATGAGTGAGTTGCACTGAAAAACTTAGAATATAAGAAACGCACAGTGTAGTACATAGTATATGAGTGAGTTGCACTGAAAAACTTAGAATATAAGAAACGCACAGTGTAGTACATAGTATATGAGTGAGTTGCACTGAAAAACTTAGAATATAAGAAACGCACAGTGTAGTACATAGTATATGAGTGAGTTGCACTGAAAAACTTAGAATATAAGAAACGCACAGTGTAGTACATAGTATATGAGTGAGTTGCACTGAAAAACTTAGAATATAAGAAACGCACAGTGTAGTACATAGTATATGAGTGAGTTGCACTGAAAAACTTAGAATATAAGAAACGCACAGTGTAGTACATAGTATATGAGTGAGTTGCACTGAAAAACTTAGAATATAAGAAACGCACAGTGTAGTACATAGTATATGAGTGAGTTGCACTGAAAAACTTAGAATATAAGAAACGCACAGTGTAGTACATAGTATATGAGTGAGTTGCACTGAAAAACTTAGAATATAAGACACGCACAGTGTAGTACATAGTATATGAGTGAGTTGCACTGAAAAACTTAGAATATAAGAAACGCACAGTGTAGTATATAGTATATGAGTGAGTTGCACTCAAAAACTTAGAATATAAGAAACGCACAGTGTAGTACATAGTATATGAGTGAGTTGCACTGAAAAACTTAGAATATAAGAAACGCACAGTGTAGTACATAGTATATGAGTGAGTTGCACTGAAAAAATTAGAATATAAGAAACGCACAGTGTAGTATATAGTATATGAGTGAGTTGCACTGAAAAACTTAGAATTTACTGAAAAACCCGCATTACACGAAATGCACAGTGTAGTACATAGTATATGAGTGAGTTGCACTGAAAAACTTAGAATATAAGAAACGCACAGTGTAGTACATAGTATATGAGTGAGTTGCACTGAAAAACTTAGAATATAAGAAACGCACAGTGTAGTACATAGTATATGAGTGAGTTGCACTGAAAAACTTAGAATATAAGAAACGCACAGTGTAGTACATAGTATATGAGTGAGTTGCACTGAAAAACTTAGAATATAAGAAACGCACAGTGTAGTACATAGTATATGAGTGAGTTGCACTGAAAAACTTAGAATATAAGAAACGCACAGTGTAGTACATAGTATATGAGTGAGTTGCACTGAAAAACTTAGAATATAAGAAACGCACAGTGTAGTACATAGTATATGAGTGAGTTGCACTGAAAAACTTAGAATATAAGAAACGCACAGTGTAGTACATAGTATATGAGTGAGTTGCACTCAAAAACTTAGAATATAAGAAACGCACAGTGTAGTACATAGTATATGAGTGAGTTGCACTGAAAAACTTAGAATATAAGAAACGCACAGTGTAGTACATAGTATATGAGTGAGTTGCACTGAAAAACTTAGAATATAAGAAACGCACAGTGTAGTATATAGTATATGAGTGAGTTGCACTGAAAAACTTAGAATTTACTGAAAAACCCGCATTACACGAAATGCACAGTGTAGTACATAGTATATGAGTGAGTTGCACTGAAAAACTTAGAATATAAGAAACGCACAGTGTAGTACATAGTATATGAGTGAGTTGCACTGAAAAACTTAGAATATAAGAAACGCACAGTGTAGTACGTAGTATATGAGTGAGTTGCACTCAAAAACTTAGAATATAAGAAACGCACAGTGTAGTACATAGTATATGAGTGAGTTGCACTGAAAAACTTAGAATATAAGAAACGCACAGTGTAGTACATAGTATATGAGTGAGTTGCACTGAAAAACTTAGAATATAAGAAACGCACAGTGTAGTACATAGTATATGAGTGAGTTGCACTGAAAAACTTAGAATATAAGAAACGCACAGTGTAGTACATAGTATATGAGTGAGTTGCACTGAAAAACTTAGAATATAAGAAACGCACAGTGTAGTACATAGTATATGAGTGAGTTGCACTGAAAAACTTAGAATATAAGAAACGCACAGTGTAGTACATAGTATATGAGTGAGTTGCACTGAAAAACTTAGAATATAAGAAACCCACAGTGTAGTACATAGTATATGAGTGAGTTGCACTGAAAAACTTAGAATATAAGAAACGCACAGTGTAGTACATAGTATATGAGTGAGTTGCACTGAAAAACTTAGAATATAAGAAACGCACAGTGTAGTACATAGTATATGAGTGAGTTGCACTGAAAAACTTAGAATATAAGAAACGCACAGTGTAGTACATAGTATATGAGTGAGTTGCACTGAAAAACTTAGAATATAAGAAACGCACAGTGTAGTACATAATATATGAGTGAGTTGCACTGAAAAACTTAGAATATAAGAAACGCACAGTGTAGTACATAGTATATGAGTGAGTTGCACTCAAAAACTTAGAATATAAGAAACGCACAGTGTAGTACATAGTATATGAGTGAGTTGCACTGAAAAACTTAGAATATAAGAAACGCACAGTGTAGTACATAGTATATGAGTGAGTTGCACTGAAAAACTCTAGAATATAAGAAACGCACAGTGTAGTACATAGTATATGAGTGAGTTGCACTGAAAAACTTAGAATATAAGAAACGCACAGTGTAGTACATAGTATATGAGTGAGTTGCACTGAAAAACTTAGAATATAAGAAACGCACAGTGTAGTATATAGTATATGAGTGAGTTGCACTGAAAAACTTAGAATTTACTGAAAAACCCGCATTACACGAAATGCACAGTGTAGTACATAGTATATGAGTGAGTTGCACTGAAAAACTTAGAATATAAGAAACGCACAGTGTAGTACATAGTATATGAGTGAGTTGCACTGAAAAACTTAGAATATAAGAAACGCACAGTGTAGTACATAGTATATGAGTGAGTTGCACTGAAAAACTTAGAATATAAGAAACGCACAGTGTAGTACATAGTATATGAGTGAGTTGCACTGAAAAACTTAGAATATAAGAAACGCACAGTGTAGTACATAGTATATGAGTGAGTTGCACTGAAAAACTTAGAATATAAGAAACGCACAGTGTAGTACATAGTATATGAGTGAGTTGCACTGAAAAACTTAGAATATAAGAAACGCACAGTGTAGTACATAGTATATGAGTGAGTTGCACTGAAAAACTTAGAATATAAGAAACGCACAGTGTAGTACATAGTATATGAGTGAGTTGCACTGAAAAACTTAGAATATAAGAAACGCACAGTGTAGTACATAGTATATGAGTGAGTTGCACTGAAAAACTTAGAATATAAGAAACGCACAGTGTAGTACATAGTATATGAGTGAGTTGCACTCAAAAACTTAGAATATAAGAAACGCACAGTGTAGTACATAGTATATGAGTGAGTTGCACTCAAAAACTTAGAATATAAGAAACGCACAGTGTAGTACATAGTATATGAGTGAGTTGCACTGAAAAACTTAGAATATAAGAAACGCACAGTGTAGTACATAGTATATGAGTGAGTTGCACTGAAAAACTTAGAATATAAGAAACGCACAGTGTAGTACATAGTATATGAGTGAGTTGCACTGAAAAACTTAGAATATAAGAAACGCACAGTGTAGTACATAGTATATGAGTGAGTTGCACTGAAAAACTTAGAATATAAGAAACGCACAGTGTAGTACATAGTATATGAGTGAGTTGCACTGAAAAACTTAGAATATAAGAAACGCACAGTGTAGTACATAGTATATGAGTGAGTTGCACTGAAAAACTTAGAATATAAGAAACGCACAGTGTAGTACATAGTATATGAGTGAGTTGCACTGAAAAACTTAGAATATAAGAAACGCACAGTGTAGTACATAGTATATGAGTGAGTTGCACTGAAAAACTTAGAATATAAGAAACGCACAGTGTAGTACATAGTATATGAGTGAGTTGCACTGAAAAACTTAGAATATAAGAAACGCACAGTGTAGTACATAGTATATGAGTGAGTTGCACTGAAAAACTTAGAATATAAGAAACGCACAGTGTAGTACATAGTATATGAGTGAGTTGCACTGAAAAACTTAGAATATAAGAAACGCACAGTGTAGTACATAGTATATGAGTGAGTTGCACTGAAAAACTTAGAATATAAGAAACGCACAGTGTAGTACATAGTATATGAGTGAGTTGCACTGAAAAACTTAGAATATAAGAAACGCACAGTGTAGTACATAGTATATGAGTGAGTTGCACTGAAAAACTTAGAATATAAGAAACGCACAGTGTAGTACATAGTATATGAGTGAGTTGCACTGAAAAACTTAGAATATAAGAAACGCACAGTGTAGTACATAGTATATGAGTGAGTTGCACTGAAAAACTTAGAATATAAGAAACGCACAGTGTAGTACATAGTATATGAGTGAGTTGCACTGAAAAACTTAGAATATAAGACACGCACAGTGTAGTACATAGTACATGAGTGAGTTGCACTGAAAAACTTAGAATATAAGAAACGCACAGTGTAGTATATAGTATATGAGTGAGTTGCACTCAAAAACTTAGAATATAAGAAACGCACAGTGTAGTACATAGTATATGAGTGAGTTGCACTGAAAAACTTAGAATATAAGAAACGCACAGTGTAGTACATAGTATATGAGTGAGTTGCACTGAAAAAATTAGAATATAAGAAACGCACAGTGTAGTATATAGTATATGAGTGAGTTGCACTGAAAAACTTAGAATTTACTGAAAAACCCGCATTACACAAAATGCACAGTGTAGTACATAGTATATGAGTGAGTTGCACTGAAAAACTTAGAATATAAGAAACGCACAGTGTAGTACATAGTATATGAGTGAGTTGCACTGAAAAACTTAGAATATAAGAAACGCACAGTGTAGTACATAGTATATGAGTGAGTTGCACTGAAAAACTTAGAATATAAGAAACGCACAGTGTAGTACATAGTATATGAGTGAGTTGCACTGAAAAACTTAGAATATAAGAAACGCACAGTGTAGTACATAGTATATGAGTGAGTTGCACTGAAAAACTTAGAATATAAGAAACGCACAGTGTAGTACATAGTATATGAGTGAGTTGCACTGAAAAACTTAGAATATAAGAAACGCACAGTGTAGTACATAGTATATGAGTGAGTTGCACTGAAAAACTTAGAATATAAGAAACGCACAGTGTAGTACATAGTATATGAGTGAGTTGCACTCAAAAACTTAGAATATAAGAAACGCACAGTGTAGTACATAGTATATGAGTGAGTTGCACTGAAAAACTTAGAATATAAGAAACGCACAGTGTAGTACATAGTATATGAGTGAGTTGCACTGAAAAACTTAGAATATAAGAAACGCACAGTGTAGTATATAGTATATGAGTGAGTTGCACTGAAAAACTTAGAATTTACTGAAAAACCCGAATTACACGAAATGCACAGTGTAGTACATAGTATATGAGTGAGTTGCACTGAAAAACTTAGAATATAAGAAACGCACAGTGTAGTACATAGTATATGAGTGAGTTGCACTGAAAAACTTAGAATATAAGAAACGCACAGTGTAGTACGTAGTATATGAGTGAGTTGCACTCAAAAACTTAGAATATAAGAAACGCACAGTGTAGTACATAGTATATGAGTGAGTTGCACTGAAAAACTTAGAATATAAGAAACGCACAGTGTAGTACATAGTATATGAGTGAGTTGCACTGAAAAACTTAGAATATAAGAAACGCACAGTGTAGTACATAGTATATGAGTGAGTTGCACTGAAAAACTTAGAATATAAGAAACGCACAGTGTAGTACATAGTATATGAGTGAGTTGCACTGAAAAACTTAGAATATAAGAAACGCACAGTGTAGTACATAGTATATGAGTGAGTTGCACTGAAAAACTTAGAATATAAGAAACGCACAGTGTAGTACATAGTATATGAGTGAGTTGCACTGAAAAACTTAGAATATAAGAAACCCACAGTGTAGTACATAGTATATGAGTGAGTTGCACTGAAAAACTTAGAATATAAGAAACGCACAGTGTAGTACATAGTATATGAGTGAGTTGCACTGAAAAACTTAGAATATAAGAAACGCACAGTGTAGTACATAGTATATGAGTGAGTTGCACTGAAAAACTTAGAATATAAGAAACGCACAGTGTAGTACATAGTATATGAGTGAGTTGCACTGAAAAACTTAGAATATAAGAAACGCACAGTGTAGTACATAATATATGAGTGAGTTGCACTGAAAAACTTAGAATATAAGAAACGCACAGTGTAGTACATAGTATATGAGTGAGTTGCACTCAAAAACTTAGAATATAAGAAACGCACAGTGTAGTACATAGTATATGAGTGAGTTGCACTGAAAAACTTAGAATATAAGAAACGCACAGTGTAGTACATAGTATATGAGTGAGTTGCACTGAAAAACTCTAGAATATAAGAAACGCACAGTGTAGTACATAGTATATGAGTGAGTTGCACTGAAAAACTTAGAATATAAGAAACGCACAGTGTAGTACATAGTATATGAGTGAGTTGCACTGAAAAACTTAGAATATAAGAAACGCACAGTGTAGTATATAGTATATGAGTGAGTTGCACTGAAAAACTTAGAATTTACTGAAAAACCCGCATTACACGAAATGCACAGTGTAGTACATAGTATATGAGTGAGTTGCACTGAAAAACTTAGAATATAAGAAACGCACAGTGTAGTACATAGTATATGAGTGAGTTGCACTGAAAAACTTAGAATATAAGAAACGCACAGTGTAGTACATAGTATATGAGTGAGTTGCACTGAAAAACTTAGAATATAAGAAACGCACAGTGTAGTACATAGTATATGAGTGAGTTGCACTGAAAAACTTAGAATATAAGAAACGCACAGTGTAGTACATAGTATATGAGTGAGTTGCACTGAAAAACTTAGAATATAAGAAACGCACAGTGTAGTACATAGTATATGAGTGAGTTGCACTGAAAAACTTAGAATATAAGAAACGCACAGTGTAGTACATAGTATATGAGTGAGTTGCACTGAAAATCTTAGAATATAAGAAACGCACAGTGTAGTACATAGTATATGAGTGAGTTGCACTGAAAAACTTAGAATATAAGAAACGCACAGTGTAGTACATAGTATATGAGTGAGTTGCACTGAAAAACTTAGAATATAAGAAACGCACAGTGTAGTACATAGTATATGAGTGAGTTGCACTGAAAAACTTAGAATATAAGAAACGCACAGTGTAGTACATAGTATATGAGTGAGTTGCACTGAAAAACTTAGAATATAAAAAACGCACAGTGTAGTACATAGTATATGAGTGAGTTGCACTGAAAAACTTAGAATATAAGAAACGCACAGTGTAGTACATAGTATATGAGTGAGTTGCACTGAAAAACTTAGAATATAAGAAACGCACAGTGTAGTACATAGTATATGAGTGAGTTGCACTGAAAAACTTAGAATATAAGAAACGCACAGTGTTGTACATAGTATATGAGTGAGTTGCACTGAAAAACTTAGAATATAAGAAACGCACAGTGTAGTACATAGTATATGAGTGAGTTGCACTGAAAAACTTAGAATATAAGAAACGCACAGTGTAGTACATAGTATATGAGTGAGTTGCACTCAAAAACTTAGAATATAAGAAACGCACAGTGTAGTACATAGTATATGAGTGAGTTGCACTGAAAAACTCTAGAATATAAGAAACGCACAGTGTAGTACATAGTATATGAGTGAGTTGCACTGAAAAACTTAGAATATAAGAAACGCACAGTGTAATACATAGTATATGAGTGAGTTGCACTGAAAAACTTAGAATTTAAGAAACGCACAGTGTAGTACATAGTATATGAGTGAGTTGCACTGAAAAACTTAGAATATAAGAAACGCACAGTGTAGTACATAGTATATGAGTGAGTTGCACTG
Source organism: Mus caroli (assembly GCF_978045245.1). NCBI lineage: Eukaryota > Metazoa > Chordata > Mammalia > Rodentia > Muridae > Mus > Mus caroli. The sequence continues at coordinate 1,180,206 of NW_028227301.1, forward strand.
AAAAACTTAGAATATAAGAAACGCACAGTGTAGTACATAGTATATGAGTGTGTTGCACTGAAACACTTAGAATATAAGAAACGCACAGTGTAGTACATAGTATATGAGTGAGTTGCACTGAAAAACTTAGAATATAAGAAACGCACAGTGTAGTACATAGTATATGAGTGAGTTGCACTGAAAAACTTAGAATATAAGAAACGCACAGTGTAGTACATAGTATATGAGTGAGTTGCACTGAAAAACTTAGAATATAAGAAACGCACAGTGTAGTACATAGTATATGAGTGAGTTGCACTGAAAAACTTAGAATATAAGAAACGCACAGTGTAGTACATATTATATGAGTGAGTTGCGATGAAAAACTTAGAATATAAGAAACGCACAGTGTAGTACATAGTATATGAGTGAGTTGCACTGAAAAACTTAGAATATAAGAAACGCACAGTGTAGTACATAGTATATGAGTGAGTTGCACTGAACAACTTAGAATATAAGAAACGCACAGTGTAGTACATAGTATATGAGTGAGTTGCACTGAAAAACTTAGAATATAAGAAATGCACAGTGTAGTACATAGTATATGAGTGAGTTGCACTGAAAAACTTAGAATATAAGAAACGCACAGTGTAGTACATAGTATATGAGTGAGTTGCACTGAAAAACTTAGAATATAAGAAACGCACAGTGTAGTACATAGTATATGAGTGAGTTGCACTGAAAAACTTAGAATATAAGAAACGCACAGTGTAGTACATAGTATATGAGTGAGTTGCACTGAAAAACTTAGAATATAAGAAACGCACAGTGTAGTACATAGTATATGAGTGAGTTGCACTGAAAAACTTAGAATATAAGAAACGCACAGTGTAGTACATAGTATATGAGTGAGTTGCGATGAAAAACTTAGAATATAAGAAACGCACAGTGTAGTACATAGTATATGAGTGAGTTGCACTGAAAAACTTAGAATATAAGAAACGCACAGTGTAGTACATAGTATATGAGTGAGTTGCACTGAAAAACTTAGAATATAAGAAACGCACAGTGTAGTACATAGTATATGAGTGAGTTGCACTGAAAAACTTAGAATATAAGAAACGCACAGTGTAGTACATAGTATATGAGTGAGTTGCACTGAAAAACTTAGAATATAAGAATCGCACAGTGTAGTACATAGTATATGAGTGAGTTGCACTGAAAAACTTAGAATATAAGAAACGCACAGTGTAGTACATAGTATATGAGTGAGTTGCACTGAAAAACTTAGAATATAAGAAACGCACAGTGTAGTACATAGTATATGAGTGAGTTGCACTGAAAAACTTAGAATATAAGAAACGCACAGTGTAGTACATAGTATATGAGTGAGTTGCGATGAAAAACTTAGAATATAAGAAACGCACAGTGTAGTACATAGTATATGAGTGAGTTGCACTGAAAAACTTAGAATATAAGAAACGCACAGTGTAGTACATAGTATATGAGTGAGTTGCACTGAAAACTTAGAATTTAAGAAACGCACAGTGTAGTACATAGTATATGAGTGAGTTGCACTGAAAAACTTAGAATATAAGAAACGCACAGTGTAGTACATAGTATATGAGTGAGTTGCACTGAAAAACTTAGAATATAAGAAACGCACAGTGTAGTACATAGTATATGAGTGAGTTGCACTGAAAAACTTAGAATATAAGAAACGCACAGTGTAGTACATAGTATATGAGTGAGTTGCACTGAAAAACTTAGAATATAAGAAACGCACAGTGTAGTACATAGTATATGAGTGAGTTGCACTGAAAAACTTAGAATATAAGAAACGCACAGTGTAGTACATAGTATATGAGTGAGTTGCACTGAAAAACTTAGAATATAAGAAACGCACAGTGTAGTACATAGTATATGAGTGAGTTGCACTGAAAAACTTAGAATATAAGAAACGCACAGTGTAGTACATAGTATATGAGTGAGTTGCACTGAAAAACTTAGAATATAAGAAACGCACAGTGTAGTACATAGTATATGAGTGAGTTGCACTGAAAAACTTAGAATATAAGAAACGCACAGTGTAGTACATAGTATATGAGTGAGTTGCACTGAAAAACTTAGAATATAAGAAACGCACAGTGTAGTACATAGTATATGAGTGAGTTGCACTGAAAAACTTAGAATATAAGAAACGCACAGTGTAGTACATAGTATATGAGTGAGTTGCACTGAAAAACTTAGAATATAAGAAACGCACAGTGTAGTACATAGTATATGAGTGAGTTGCACTGAAAAACTTAGAATATAAGAAACGCACAGTGTAGTACATAGTATATGAGTGAGTTGCACTGAAAAACTTAGAATATAAGAAACGCACAGTGTAGTACATAGTATATGAGTGAGTTGCACTGAAAAACTTAGAATATAAGAAACGCACAGTGTAGTACATAGTATATGAGTGAGTTGCACTGAAAAACTTAGAATATAAGAAACGCACAGTGTAGTACATAGTATATGAGTGAGTTGCACTGAAAAACTTAGAATTTACTGAAAAACCCGCATTACACGAAATGCACAGTGTAGTACATAGTATATGAGTGAGTTGCACTGAAAAACTTAGAATATAAGAAACGCACAGTGTAGTACATAGTATATGAGTGAGTTGCACTGAAAAACTTAGAATATAAGAAACGCACAGTGTAGTACATAGTATATGAGTGAGTTGCACTGAAAAACTTAGAATATAAGAAACGCACAGTGTAGTACATAGTATATGAGTGAGTTGCGATGAAAAACTTAGAATATAAGAAACGCACAGTGTAGTACATAGTATATGAGTGAGTTGCACTGAAAAACTTAGAATATAAGAAACGCACAGTGTAGTACATAGTATATGAGTGAGTTGCACTGAAAAACTTAGAATATAAGAAACGCACAGTGTAGTACATAGTATATGAGTGAGTTGCACTGAAAAACTTAGAATATAAGAAACGCACAGTGTAGTACATAGTATATGAGTGAGTTGCACTGAAAAACTTAGAATTTACTGAAAAACCCGCATTACACGAAATGCACAGTGTAGTACATAGTATATGAGTGAGTTGCACTGAAAAACTTAGAATATAAGAAACGCACAGTGTAGTACATAGTATATGAGTGAGTTGCACTGAAAAACTTAGAATATAAGAAACGCACAGTGTAGTACATAGTATATGAGTGAGTTGCACTGAAAAACTTAGAATATAAGAAACGCACAGTGTAGTACATAGTATATGAGTGAGTTGCGATGAAAAACTTAGAATATAAGAAACGCACAGTGTAGTACATAGTATATGAGTGAGTTGCACTGAAAAACTTAGAATATAAGAAACGCACAGTGTAGTACATAGTATATGAGTGAGTTGCACTGAAAAACTTAGAATATAAGAAACGCACAGTGTAGTACATAGTATATGAGTGAGTTGCACTGAAAAACTTAGAATATAAGAAACGCACAGTGTAGTACATAGTATATGAGTGAGTTGCACTGAAAAACTTAGAATATAAGAAACGCACAGTGTAGTACATAGTATATGAGTGAGTTGCACTGAAAAACTTAGAATATAAGAAACGCACAGTGTAGTACATAGTATATGAGTGAGTTGCACTGAAAAACTTAGAATATAAGAAACGCACAGTGTAGTACATAGTATATGAGTGAGTTGCACTGAAAAACTTAGAATATAAGAAACGCACAGTGTAGTACATAGTATATGAGTGAGTTGCACTGAAAAACTTGGAATATAAGAAACGCACAGTGTAGTACATAGTATATGAGTGAGTTGCACTGAAAAACTTAGAATATAAGAAACGCACAGTGTAGTACATAGTATATGAGTGAGTTGCACTGAAAAACTTAGAATATAAGAAACGCACAGTGTAGTACATAGTATATGAGTGAGTTGCACTGAAAAACTTAGAATATAAGAAACGCACAGTGTAGTACATAGTATATGAGTGAGTTGCACTGAAAAACTTAGAATATAAGAAACGCACAGTGTAGTACATAGTATATGAGTGAGTTGCACTGAAAAACTTAGAATATAAGAAACGCACAGTGTAGTACATAGTATATGAGTGAGTTGCACTGAAAAACTTAGAATATAAGAAACGCACAGTGTAGTACATAGTATATGAGTGAGTTGCACTGAAAAACTTACAATATAAGAAACGCACAGTGTAGTACATAGTATAAGAGTGAGTTGCACTGAAAAACTTAGAATATAAGAAACGCACAGTGTAGTACATAGTATATGAGTGAGTTGCACTGAAAAACTTAGAATATAAGAAACGCACAGTGTAGTACATATTATATGAGTGAGTTGCACTGAAAAACTTAGAATATAAGAAACGCACAGTGTTGTACATAGTATATGAGTGAGTTGCACTGAAAAACTTAGAATATAAGAAACAAACAGTGTAGTACATAGTATATAAGTGAGTTGCACTGAAAAACTTAGAATATAAGAAACGCACAGTGTAGTACATAGTATATGAGTGAGTTGCACTGAAAAACTTAGAATATAAGACACGCACAGTGTAGTACATAGTATATGAGTGAGTTGCACTGAAAAACTCTAGAATATAAGAAACGCACAGTGTAGTACATAGTATATGAGTGAGTTGCACTCAAAAACTTAGAATATAAGAAACGCACAGTGTAGTACATAGTATATGAGTGAGTTGCACTGAAAAACTTAGAATTTAAGAAACGCACAGTGTAGTACATAGTATATGAGTGAGTTGCACTGAAAAACTTAGAATATAAGAAACGCACAGTGTAGTACATAGTATATGAGTGAGTTGCACTGAAAAACTTAGAATTTACTGAAAAACCCGCATTACACGAAATGCACAGTGTAGTACATAGTATATGAGTGAGTTGCACTGAAAAACTTAGAATATAAGAAACGCACAGTGTAGTACATAGTATATGAGTGAGTTGCACTGAAAAACTTAGAATATAAGAAACGCACAGTGTAGTACATAGTATATGAGTGAGTTGCACTGAAAAACTTAGAATATAAGAAACGCACAGTGTAGTACATAGTATATGAGTGAGTTGCGATGAAAAACTTAGAATATAAGAAACGCACAGTGTAGTACATAGTATATGAGTGAGTTGCACTGAAAAACTTAGAATATAAGAAACGCACAGTGTAGTACATAGTATATGAGTGAGTTGCACTGAAAAACTTAGAATATAAGAAACGCACAGTGTAGTACATAGTATATGAGTGAGTTGCACTGAAAAACTTAGAATATAAGAAACGCACAGTGTAGTACATAGTATATGAGTGAGTTGCACTGAAAAACTTAGAATTTACTGAAAAACCCGCATTACACGAAATGCACAGTGTAGTACATAGTATATGAGTGAGTTGCACTGAAAAACTTAGAATATAAGAAACGCACAGTGTAGTACATAGTATATGAGTGAGTTGCACTGAAAAACTTAGAATATAAGAAACGCACAGTGTAGTACATAGTATATGAGTGAGTTGCACTGAAAAACTTAGAATATAAGAAACGCACAGTGTAGTACATAGTATATGAGTGAGTTGCGATGAAAAACTTAGAATATAAGAAACGCACAGTGTAGTACATAGTATATGAGTGAGTTGCACTGAAAAACTTAGAATATAAGAAACGCACAGTGTAGTACATAGTATATGAGTGAGTTGCACTGAAAAACTTAGAATATAAGAAACGCACAGTGTAGTACATAGTATATGAGTGAGTTGCACTGAAAAACTTAGAATATAAGAAACGCACAGTGTAGTACATAGTATATGAGTGAGTTGCACTGAAAAACTTAGAATATAAGAAACGCACAGTGTAGTACATAGTATATGAGTGAGTTGCACTGAAAAACTTAGAATATAAGAAACGCACAGTGTAGTACATAGTATATGAGTGAGTTGCACTGAAAAACTTAGAATATAAGAAACGCACAGTGTAGTACATAGTATATGAGTGAGTTGCACTGAAAAACTTAGAATATAAGAAACGCACAGTGTAGTACATAGTATATGAGTGAGTTGCACTGAAAAACTTGGAATATAAGAAACGCACAGTGTAGTACATAGTATATGAGTGAGTTGCACTGAAAAACTTAGAATATAAGAAACGCACAGTGTAGTACATAGTATATGAGTGAGTTGCACTGAAAAACTTAGAATATAAGAAACGCACAGTGTAGTACATAGTATATGAGTGAGTTGCACTGAAAAACTTAGAATATAAGAAACGCACAGTGTAGTACATAGTATATGAGTGAGTTGCACTGAAAAACTTAGAATATAAGAAACGCACAGTGTAGTACATAGTATATGAGTGAGTTGCACTGAAAAACTTAGAATATAAGAAACGCACAGTGTGGTACATAGTATATGAGTGAGTTGCACTGAAAAACTTAGAATATAAGAAACGCACAGTGTAGTACATAGTATATGAGTGAGTTGCACTGAAAAACTTACAATATAAGAAACGCACAGTGTAGTACATAGTATAAGAGTGAGTTGCACTGAAAAACTTAGAATATAAGAAACGCACAGTGTAGTACATAGTATATGAGTGAGTTGCACTGAAAAACTTAGAATATAAGAAACGCACAGTGTAGTACATATTATATGAGTGAGTTGCACTGAAAAACTTAGAATATAAGAAACGCACAGTGTTGTACATAGTATATGAGTGAGTTGCACTGAAAAACTTAGAATATAAGAAACAAACAGTGTAGTACATAGTATATAAGTGAGTTGCACTGAAAAACTTAGAATATAAGAAACGCACAGTGTAGTACATAGTATATGAGTGAGTTGCACTGAAAAACTTAGAATATAAGACACGCACAGTGTAGTACATAGTATATGAGTGAGTTGCACTGAAAAACTCTAGAATATAAGAAACGCACAGTGTAGTACATAGTATATGAGTGAGTTGCACTCAAAAACTTAGAATATAAGAAACGCACAGTGTAGTACATAGTATATGAGTGAGTTGCACTGAAAAACTTAGAATTTAAGAAACGCACAGTGTAGTACATAGTATATGAGTGAGTTGCACTGAAAAACTTAGAATATAAGAAACGCACAGTGTAGTACATAGTATATGAGTGAGTTGCACTGAAAAACTTAGAATATAAGAAACGCACAGTGTAGTACATAGTATATGAGTGAGTTGCGATGAAAAACTTAGAATATAAGAAACGCACAGTGTAGTACATAGTATATGAGTGAGTTGCACTGAAAAACTTAGAATATAAGAAACGCACAGTGTAGAACATAGTATATGAGTGAGTTGCACTGAAAACTTAGAATTTAAGAAACGCACAGTGTAGTACATAGTATATGAGTGAGTTTCACTGAAAAACTTAGAATATAAGAAACGCACAGTGTCTTACATAGTATATGAGTGAGTTGCACTGAAAAACTTAGAATATAAGAAACGCACAGTGTAGTACATAGTATATGAGTGAGTTGCACTGAAAAACTTAGAATATAAGAAACGCACAGTGTAGTACATAGTATATGAGTGAGTTGCACTGAAAAACTTAGAATATAAGAAACGCACAGTGTAGTACATAGTATATGAGTGAGTTGCACTGAAAAACTTAGAATATAAGAAACGCACAGTGTAGTACATAGTATATGAGTGAGTTGCACTGAAAAACTTAGAATATAAGAAACGCACAGTGTAGTACATAGTATATGAGTGAGTTGCACTGAAAAACTTAGAATATAAGAAACGCACAGTGTAGTACATAGTATATGAGTGAGTTGCACTGAAAAACTTAGAATATAAGAAACGGACAGTGTAGTACATAGTATATGAGTGAGTTGCACTGAAAAACTTAGAATATAAGAAACGCACAGTGTAGTACATAGTATATGAGTGAGTTGCACTGAAAAACTTAGAATATAAGAAACGCACAGTGTAGTACATAGTATATGAGTGAGTTGCACTGAAAAACTTAGAATTTACTGAAAAACCCGCATTACACGAAATGCACAGTGTAGTACATAGTATATGAGTGAGTTGCACTGAAAAACTTAGAATATAAGAAACGCACAGTGTAGTACATAGTATATGAGTGAGTTGCACTGAAAAACTTAGAATATAAGAAACGCACAGTGTAGTACATAGTATATGAGTGAGTTGCACTGAAAAACTTAGAATATAAGAAACGCACAGTGTAGTACATAGTATATGAGTGAGTTGCACTGAAAAACTTAGAATATAAGAAACGCACAGTGTAGTACATAGTATATGAGTGAGTTGCACTGAAAAACTTAGAATATAAGAAACGCACAGTGTAGTACATAGTATATGAGTGAGTTGCACTGAAAAACTTAGAATATAAGAAACGCACAGTGTAGTACATAGTATATGAGTGAGTTGCACTGAAAAACTTAGAATATAAGAAACGCACAGTGTAGTACATAGTATATGAGTGAGTTGCACTGAAAAACTTAGAATTTACTGAAAAACCCGCATTACACGAAATGCACAGTGTAGTACATAGTATATGAGTGAGTTGCACTGAAAAACTTAGAATATAAGAAACGCACAGTGTAGTACATAGTATATGAGTGAGTTGCACTGAAAAACTTAGAATATAAGAAACGCACAGTGTAGTACATAGTATATGAGTGAGTTGCACTGAAAAACTTAGAATATAAGAAACGCACAGTGTAGTACATAGTATATGAGTGAGTTGCACTGAAAAACTTAGAATATAAGAAACGCACAGTGTAGTACATAGTATATGAGTGAGTTGCACTGAAAAACTTAGAATATAAGAAACGCACAGTGTAGTACATAGTATATGAGTGAGTTGCACTGAAAAACTTAGAATATAAGAAACGCACAGTGTAGTACATAGTATATGAGTGAGTTGCACTGAAAAACTTAGAATATAAGAAACGCACAGTGTAGTACATAGTATATGAGTGAGTTGCACTGAAAAACTTAGAATATAAGAAACGCACAGTGTAGTACATAGTATATGAGTGAGTTGCACTGAAAAACTTAGAATATAAGAAACGCACAGTGTAGTACATAGTATATGAGTGAGTTGCACTGAAAAACTTAGAATATAAGAAACGCACAGTGTAGTACATAGTATATGAGTGAGTTGCACTGAAAAACTTAGAATATAAGAAACGCACAGTGTAGTACATAGTATATGAGTGAGTTGCACTGAAAAACTTAGAATATAAGAAACGCACAGTGTAGTACATAGTATATGAGTGAGTTGCACTGAAAAACTTAGAATATAAGAAACGCACAGTGTAGTACATAGTATATGAGTGAGTTGCACTGAAAAACTTAGAATATAAGAAACGCACAGTGTAGTACATAGTATATGAGTGAGTTGCACTGAAAAACTTAGAATATAAGAAACGCACAGTGTAGTACATAGTATATGAGTGAGTTGCACTGAAAAACTTAGAATATAAGAAACGCACAGTGTAGTACATAGTATATGAGTGAGTTGCACTGAAAAACTTAGAATATAAGAAACGCACAGTGTAGTACATAATATATGAGTGAGTTGCACTGAAAAACTTAGAATATAAGAAACGCACAGTGTAGTACATAGTATATGAGTGAGTTGCACTGAAAAACTTAGAATATAAGAAACGCACAGTGTAGTACATAGTATATGAGTGAGTTGCACTGAAAAACTTAGAATATAAGAAACGCACAGTGTAGTACATAGTATATGAGTGAGTTGCACTGAAAAACTTAGAATATAAGAAACGCACAGTGTAGTACATAGTATATGAGTGAGTTGCACTGAAAAACTTAGAATATAAGAAACGCACAGTGTAGTACATAGTATATGAGTGAGTTGCACTGAAAAACTTAGAATATAAGAAACGCACAGTGTAGTACATAGTATATGAGTGAGTTGCACTGAAAAACTTAGAATATAAGAAACGCACAGTGTAGTACATAGTATATGAGTGAGTTGCACTGAAAAACTTAGAATATAAGAAACGCACAGTGTAGTACATAGTATATGAGTGAGTTGCACTGAAAAACTTAGAATTTACTGAAAAACCCGCATTACACGAAATGCACAGTGTAGTACATAGTATATGAGTGAGTTGCACTGAAAAACTCTAGAATATAAGAAACGCACAGTGTAGTACATAGTATATGAGTGAGTTGCACTCAAAAACTTAGAATATAAGAAACGCACAGTGTAGTACATAGTATATGAGTGAGTTGCACTGAAAAACTTAGAATATAAGAAACGCACAGTGTAGTACATAGTATATGAGTGAGTTGCACTGAAAAACTTAGAATATAAGAAACGCACAGTGTAGTACATAGTATATGAGTGAGTTGCACTGAAAAACTTAGAATATAAGAAACGCACAGTGTAGTACATAGTATATGAGTGAGTTGCACTGAAAAACTTAGAATATAAGAAACGCACAGTGTAGTACATAGTATATGAGTGAGTTGCACTGAAAAACTTAGAATATAAGAAACGCACAGTGTAGTACATAGTATATGAGTGAGTTGCACTGAAAAACTTAGAATATAAGAAACGCACAGTGTAGTACATAGTATATGAGTGAGTTGCACTGAAAAACTTAGAATATAAGAAACGCACAGTGTAGTACATAGTATATGAGTGAGTTGCACTGAAAAACTTAGAATATAAGAAACGCACAGTGTAGTACATAGTATATGAGTGAGTTGCACTGAAAAACTTAGAATATAAGAAACGCACAGTGTAGTACATAGTATATGAGTGAGTTGCACTGAAAAACTTAGAATTTACTGAAAAACCCGCATTACACGAAATGCACAGTGTAGTACATAGTATATGAGTGAGTTGCACTGAAAAACTTAGAATATAAGAAACGCACAGTGTAGTACATAGTATATGAGTGAGTTGCACTAAAAAACTTAGAATATAAGAAACGCACAGTGTAGTACATAGTATATGAGTGAGTTGCACTGAAAAACTTAGAATATAAGAAACGCACAGTGTAGTACATAGTATATGAGTGAGTTGCACTGAAAAACTTAGAATATAAGAAACGCACAGTGTAGTACATAGTATATGAGTGAGTTGCACTGAAAAACTTAGAATATAAGAAACGCACAGTGTAGTACATAGTATATGAGTGAGTTGCACTGAAAAACTTAGAATATAAGAAACGCACAGTGTAGTACATAGTATATGAGTGAGTTGCACTGAAAAACTTAGAATTTACTGAAAAACCCGCATTACACGAAATGCACAGTGTAGTACATAGTATATGAGTGAGTTGCACTGAAAAACTTAGAATATAAGAAACGCACAGTGTAGTACATAGTATATGAGTGAGTTGCACTGAAAAACTTAGAATATAAGAAACGCACAGTGTAGTACATAGTATATGAGTGAGTTGCACTGAAAAACTTAGAATATAAGAAACGCACAGTGTAGTACATAGTATATGAGTGAGTTGCACTGAAAAACTTAGAATATAAGAAACGCACAGTGTAGTACATAGTATATGAGTGAGTTGCACTGAAAAACTTAGAATATAAGAAACGCACAGTGTAGTACATAGTATATGAGTGAGTTGCACTGAAAAACTTAGAATATAAGAAACGCACAGTGTAGTACATAGTATATGAGTGAGTTGCACTGAAAAACTTAGAATATAAGAAACGCACAGTGTAGTACATAGTATATGAGTGAGTTGCACTGAAAAACTTAGAATATAAGAAACGCACAGTGTAGTACATAGTATATGAGTGAGTTGCACTGAAAAACTTAGAATATAAGAAACGCACAGTGTAGTACATAGTATATGAGTGAGTTGCACTGAAAAACTTAGAATATAAGAAACGCACAGTGTAGTACATAGTATATGAGTGAGTTGCACTGAAAAACTTAGAATATAAGAAACGCACAGTGTAGTACATAGTATATGAGTGAGTTGCACTGAAAAACTTAGAATATAAGAAACGCACAGTGTAGTACATAGTATATGAGTGAGTTGCACTGAAAAACTTAGAATATAAGAAACGCACAGTGTAGTACATAGTATATGAGTGAGTTGCACTGAAAAACTTAGAATATAAGAAACGCACAGTGTAGTACATAGTATATGAGTGAGTTGCACTGAAAAACTTAGAATATAAGAAACGCACAGTGTAGTACATAGTATATGAGTGAGTTGCACTGAAAAACTTAGAATATAAGAAACGCACAGTGTAGTACATAGTATATGAGTGAGTTGCACTGAAAAACTTAGAATATAAGAAACGCACAGTGTAGTACATAGTATATGAGTTGCACTGAAAAACTTAGAATATAAGAAACGCACAGTGTAGTACATAGTATATGAGTGAGTTGCACTGAAAAACTTAGAATCTAAGAAACGCACAGTGTAGTACATAGTATATGAGTGAGTTGCACTGAAAAACTTAGAATATAAGAAACGCACAGTGTAGTACATAGTATATGAGTGAGTTGCACTGAAAAACTTAGAATATAAGAAACGCACAGTGTAGTACATAGTATATGAGTGAGTTGCACTGAAAAACTTAGAATATAAGAAACGCACAGTGTAGTACATAGTATATGAGTGAGTTGCACTGAAAAACTTAGAATATAAGAAACGCACAGTGTTGTACATAGTATATGAGTGAGTTGCACTGAAAAACTTAGAATATAAGAAACGCACAGTGTAGTACATAGTATATGAGTGAGTTGCACTGAAAAACTTAGAATATAAGAAACGCAGAGTGTAGTACATAGTATATGAGTGAGTTGCACTGAAAAACTTAGAATATAAGAAACGCACAGTGTAGTACATAGTATATGAGTGAGTTGCACTGAAAAACTTAGAATTTACTGAAAAACCCGCATTACACGAAATGCACAGTGTAGTACATAGTATATGAGTGAGTTGCACTGAAAAACTTAGAATTTACTGAAAAACCCGCATTACACGAAATGCACAGTGTAGTACATAGTATATGAGTGAGTTGCACTGAAAAACTCTAGAATATAAGAAACGCACAGTGTAGTACATAGTATATGAGTGAGATGCACTCAAAAACTTAGAATATAAGAAACGCACAGTGTAGTACATAGTATATGAGTGAGTTGCACTGAAAAACTTAGAATATAAGAAACGCACAGTGTAGTACATAGTATATGAGTGAGTTGCACTGAAAAACTTAGAATATAAGAAACGCAGAGTGTAGTACATAGTATATGAGTGAGTTGCACTGAAAAACTTAGAATATAAGAAACGCACAGTGTAGTACATAGTATATGAGTGAGTTGCACTGAAAAACTTAGAATTTACTGAAAAACCCGCATTACACGAAATGCACAGTGTAGTACATAGTATATGAGTGAGTTGCACTGAAAAACTTAGAATTTAAGAAACGCACAGTGTAGTACATAGTATATGAGTGAGTTGCACTGAAAAACTTAGAATATAAGAAACGCACAGTGTAGTACATAGTATATGAGTGAGTTGCACTGAAAAACTTAGAATATAAGAAACGCACAGTGTAGTACATAGTATATGAGTGAGTTGCACTGAAAAACTTAGAATATAAGAAACGCACAGTGTAGTACATAGTATATGAGTGAGTTGCACTGAAAAACTTAGAATTTAAGAAACGCACAGTGTAGTACATAGTATATGAGTGAGTTGCACTGAAAAACTTAGAATTTAAGAAACGCACAGTGTAGTACATAGTATATGAGTGAGTTGCACTGAAAAACTTAGAATATAAGAAACGCACAGTGTAGTACATAGTATATGAGTGAGTTGCACTGAAAAACTTAGAATATAAGAAACGCACAGTGTAGTACATAGTATATGAGTGAGTTGCACTGAAAAACTTAGAATATAAGAAACGCACAGTGTAGTACATAGTATATGAGTGAGTTGCACTGAAAAACTTAGAATATAAGAAACGCACAGTGTAGTACATAGTATATGAGTGAGTTGCACTGAAAAACTTAGAATATAAGAAACGCACAGTGTAGTACATAGTATATGACTGAGTTGCACTGAAAAACTTAGAATATAAGAAACGCACAGTGTAGTACATAGTATATGAGTGAGTTGCACTGAAAAACTTAGAATATAAGAAACGCACAGTGTAGTACATAGTATATGAGTGAGTTGCACTGAAAAACTTAGAATATAAGAAACGCACAGTGTAGTACATAGTATATGAGTGAGTTGCACTGAAAAACTTAGAATATAAGAAACGCACAGTGTAGTACATAGTATATGAGTGAGTTGCACTGAAAAACTTAGAATATAAGAAACGCACAGTGTAGTACATAGTATATGAGTGAGTTGCACTGAAAAACTTAGAATATAAGAAACGCACAGTGTTGTACATAGTATATGAGTGAGTTGCACTGAAAAACTTAGAATATAAGAAACGCACAGTGTAGTACATAGTATATGAGTGAGTTGCACTGAAAAACTTAGAATATAAGAAACGCACAGTGTTGTACATAGTATATGAGTGAGTTGCACTGAAAAACTTAGAATATAAGAAACGCACAGTGTAGTACATGGTATATGAGTGAGTTGCACTGAAAAACTTAGAATATAAGAAACGCACAGTGTAGTACATGGTATATGAGTGAGTTGCACTGAAAAACTTAGAATATAAGAAACGCACAGTGTAGTACATGGTATATGAGTGAGTTGCACTGAAAAACTTAGAATATAAGAAACGCACAGTGTAGTACATGGTATATGAGTGAGTTGCACTGAAAAACTTAGAATATAAGAAACGCACAGTGTAGTACATGGTATATGAGTGAGTTGCACTGAAAAACTTAGAATATAAGAAACGCACAGTGTAGTACATGGTATATGAGTGAGTTGCACTGAAAAACTTAGAATATAAGAAACGCACAGTGTAGTACATGGTATATGAGTGAGTTGCACTGAAAAACTTAGAATATAAGAAACGCACAGTGTAGTACATAGTATATGAGTGAGTTGCACTGAAAAACTTAGAATATAAGAAACGCACAGTGTAGTACATAGTATATGAGTGAGTTGCACTGAAAAACTTAGAATATAAGAAACGCACAGTGTAGTACATAGTATATGAGTGAGTTGCACTGAAAAACTTAGAATATAAGAAACGCACAGTGTAGTACATAGTATATGAGTGAGTTGCACTGAAAAACTTAGAATATAAGAAACGCACAGTGTAGTACATAGTATATGAGTGAGTTGCACTGAAAAACTTAGAATATAAGAAACTCACAGTGTAGTACATAGTATATGAGTGAGTTGCACTGAAAAACTTAGAATATAAGAAACGCACAGTGTAGTACATAGTATATGAGTGAGTTGCACTGAAAAACTTAGAATATAAGAAACGCACAGTGTAGTACATAGTATATGAGTGAGTTGCACTGAAAAACTTAGAATATAAGAAACGCACAGTGTAGTACATAGTATATGAGTGAGTTGCACTGAAAAACTTAGAATTTACTGAAAAACCCGCATTACACGAAATGCACAGTGTAGTACATAGTATATGAGTGAGTTGCACTGAAAAACTTAGAATTTACTGAAAAACCCGCATTACACGAAATGCACAGTGTAGTACATAGTATATGAGTGAGTTGCACTGAAAAACTCTAGAATATAAGAAACGCACAGTGTAGTACATAGTATATGAGTGAGATGCACTCAAAAACTTAGAATATAAGAAACGCACAGTGTAGTACATAGTATATGAGTGAGTTGCACTGAAAAACTTAGAATATAAGAAACGCACAGTGTAGTACATAGTATATGAGTGAGTTGCACTGAAAAACTTAGAATATAAGAAACGCAGAGTGTAGTACATAGTATATGAGTGAGTTGCACTGAAAAACTTAGAATATAAGAAACGCACAGTGTAGTACATAGTATATGAGTGAGTTGCACTGAAAAACTTAGAATTTACTGAAAAACCCGCATTACACGAAATGCACAGTGTAGTACATAGTATATGAGTGAGTTGCACTGAAAAACTTAGAATTTAAGAAACGCACAGTGTAGTACATAGTATATGAGTGAGTTGCACTGAAAAACTTAGAATATAAGAAACGCACAGTGTAGTA
Source organism: Mus caroli (assembly GCF_978045245.1). Taxonomy (NCBI): domain Eukaryota; kingdom Metazoa; phylum Chordata; class Mammalia; order Rodentia; family Muridae; genus Mus; species Mus caroli. The sequence continues at coordinate 1,196,365 of NW_028227301.1, forward strand.
CATAGTATATGAGTGAGTTGCACTGAAAAACTTAGAATATAAGAAACGCACAGTGTAGTACATAGTATATGAGTGAGTTGCACTGAAAAACTTAGAATATAAGAAACGCACAGTGTAGTACATAGTATATGAGTGAGTTGCACTGAAAAACTTAGAATTTAAGAAACGCACAGTGTAGTACATAGTATATGAGTGAGTTGCACTGAAAAACTTAGAATTTAAGAAACGCACAGTGTAGTACATAGTATATGAGTGAGTTGCACTGAAAAACTTAGAATATAAGAAACGCACAGTGTAGTACATAGTATATGAGTGAGTTGCACTGAAAAACTTAGAATATAAGAAACGCACAGTGTAGTACATAGTATATGAGTGAGTTGCACTGAAAAACTTAGAATATAAGAAACGCACAGTGTAGTACATAGTATATGAGTGAGTTGCACTGAAAAACTTAGAATATAAGAAACGCACAGTGTAGTACATAGTATATGAGTGAGTTGCACTGAAAAACTTAGAATATAAGAAACGCACAGTGTAGTACATAGTATATGACTGAGTTGCACTGAAAAACTTAGAATATAAGAAACGCACAGTGTAGTACATAGTATATGAGTGAGTTGCACTGAAAAACTTAGAATATAAGAAACGCACAGTGTAGTACATAGTATATGAGTGAGTTGCACTGAAAAACTTAGAATATAAGAAACGCACAGTGTAGTACATAGTATATGAGTGAGTTGCACTGAAAAACTTAGAATATAAGAAACGCACAGTGTAGTACATAGTATATGAGTGAGTTGCACTGAAAAACTTAGAATATAAGAAACGCACAGTGTAGTACATAGTATATGAGTGAGTTGCACTGAAAAACTTAGAATATAAGAAACGCACAGTGTAGTACATAGTATATGAGTGAGTTGCACTGAAAAACTTAGAATATAAGAAACGCACAGTGTTGTACATAGTATATGAGTGAGTTGCACTGAAAAACTTAGAATATAAGAAACGCACAGTGTAGTACATAGTATATGAGTGAGTTGCACTGAAAAACTTAGAATATAAGAAACGCACAGTGTAGTACATAGTATATGAGTGAGTTGCACTGAAAAACTTAGAATATAAGAAACGCACAGTGTAGTACATAGTATATGAGTGAGTTGCACTGAAAAACTTAGAATATAAGAAACGCACAGTGTAGTACATAGTATATGAGTGAGTTGCACTGAAAAACTTAGAATATAAGAAACGCACAGTGTAGTACATAGTATATGAGTGAGTTGCACTGAAAAACTTAGAATATAAGAAACGCACAGTGTAGTACATGGTATATGAGTGAGTTGCACTGAAAAACTTAGAATATAAGAAACGCACAGTGTAGTACATGGTATATGAGTGAGTTGCACTGAAAAACTTAGAATATAAGAAACGCACAGTGTAGTACATGGTATATGAGTGAGTTGCACTGAAAAACTTAGAATATAAGAAACGCACAGTGTAGTACATGGTATATGAGTGAGTTGCACTGAAAAACTTAGAATATAAGAAACGCACAGTGTAGTACATGGTATATGAGTGAGTTGCACTGAAAAACTTAGAATATAAGAAACGCACAGTGTAGTACATGGTATATGAGTGAGTTGCACTGAAAAACTTAGAATATAAGAAACGCACAGTGTAGTACATGGTATATGAGTGAGTTGCACTGAAAAACTTAGAATATAAGAAACGCACAGTGTAGTACATAGTATATGAGTGAGTTGCACTGAAAAACTTAGAATATAAGAAACGCACAGTGTAGTACATAGTATATGAGTGAGTTGCACTGAAAAACTTAGAATATAAGAAACGCACAGTGTAGTACATAGTATATGAGTGAGTTGCACTGAAAAACTTAGAATATAAGAAACGCACAGTGTAGTACATAGTATATGAGTGAGTTGCACTGAAAAACTTAGAATATAAGAAACGCACAGTGTAGTACATAGTATATGAGTGAGTTGCACTGAAAAACTTAGAATATAAGAAACTCACAGTGTAGTACATAGTATATGAGTGAGTTGCACTGAAAAACTTAGAATATAAGAAACGCACAGTGTAGTACATAGTATATGAGTGAGTTGCACTGAAAAACTTAGAATATAAGAAACGCACAGTGTAGTACATAGTATATGAGTGAGTTGCACTGAAAAACTTAGAATATAAGAAACGCACAGTGTAGTACATAGTATATGAGTGAGTTGCACTGAAAAACTTAGAATTTACTGAAAAACCCGCATTACACGAAATGCACAGTGTAGTACATAGTATATGAGTGAGTTGCACTGAAAAACTTAGAATTTACTGAAAAACCCGCATTACACGAAATGCACAGTGTAGTACATAGTATATGAGTGAGTTGCACTGAAAAACTCTAGAATATAAGAAACGCACAGTGTAGTACATAGTATATGAGTGAGATGCACTCAAAAACTTAGAATATAAGAAACGCACAGTGTAGTACATAGTATATGAGTGAGTTGCACTGAAAAACTTAGAATATAAGAAACGCACAGTGTAGTACATAGTATATGAGTGAGTTGCACTGAAAAACTTAGAATATAAGAAACGCAGAGTGTAGTACATAGTATATGAGTGAGTTGCACTGAAAAACTTAGAATATAAGAAACGCACAGTGTAGTACATAGTATATGAGTGAGTTGCACTGAAAAACTTAGAATTTACTGAAAAACCCGCATTACACGAAATGCACAGTGTAGTACATAGTATATGAGTGAGTTGCACTGAAAAACTTAGAATTTAAGAAACGCACAGTGTAGTACATAGTATATGAGTGAGTTGCACTGAAAAACTTAGAATATAAGAAACGCACAGTGTAGTACATAGTATATGAGTGAGTTGCACTGAAAAACTTAGAATATAAGAAACGCACAGTGTAGTACATAGTATATGAGTGAGTTGCACTGAAAAACTTAGAATATAAGAAACGCACAGTGTAGTACATAGTATATGAGTGAGTTGCACTGAAAAACTTAGAATTTAAGAAACGCACAGTGTAGTACATAGTATATGAGTGAGTTGCACTGAAAAACTTAGAATTTAAGAAACGCACAGTGTAGTACATAGTATATGAGTGAGTTGCACTGAAAAACTTAGAATATAAGAAACGCACAGTGTAGTACATAGTATATGAGTGAGTTGCACTGAAAAACTTAGAATATAAGAAACGCACAGTGTAGTACATAGTATATGAGTGAGTTGCACTGAAAAACTTAGAATATAAGAAACGCACAGTGTAGTACATAGTATATGAGTGAGTTGCACTGAAAAACTTAGAATATAAGAAACGCACAGTGTAGTACATAGTATATGAGTGAGTTGCACTGAAAAACTTAGAATATAAGAAACGCACAGTGTAGTACATAGTATATGACTGAGTTGCACTGAAAAACTTAGAATATAAGAAACGCACAGTGTAGTACATAGTATATGAGTGAGTTGCACTGAAAAACTTAGAATATAAGAAACGCACAGTGTAGTACATAGTATATGAGTGAGTTGCACTGAAAAACTTAGAATATAAGAAACGCACAGTGTAGTACATAGTATATGAGTGAGTTGCACTGAAAAACTTAGAATATAAGAAACGCACAGTGTAGTACATAGTATATGAGTGAGTTGCACTGAAAAACTTAGAATATAAGAAACGCACAGTGTAGTACATAGTATATGAGTGAGTTGCACTGAAAAACTTAGAATATAAGAAACGCACAGTGTAGTACATAGTATATGAGTGAGTTGCACTGAAAAACTTAGAATATAAGAAACGCACAGTGTTGTACATAGTATATGAGTGAGTTGCACTGAAAAACTTAGAATATAAGAAACGCACAGTGTAGTACATAGTATATGAGTGAGTTGCACTGAAAAACTTAGAATATAAGAAACGCACAGTGTAGTACATAGTATATGAGTGAGTTGCACTGAAAAACTTAGAATATAAGAAACGCACAGTGTAGTACATAGTATATGAGTGAGTTGCACTGAAAAACTTAGAATATAAGAAACGCACAGTGTAGTACATAGTATATGAGTGAGTTGCACTGAAAAACTTAGAATATAAGAAACGCACAGTGTAGTACATAGTATATGAGTGAGTTGCACTGAAAAACTTAGAATATAAGAAACGCACAGTGTAGTACATGGTATATGAGTGAGTTGCACTGAAAAACTTAGAATATAAGAAACGCACAGTGTAGTACATGGTATATGAGTGAGTTGCACTGAAAAACTTAGAATATAAGAAACGCACAGTGTAGTACATGGTATATGAGTGAGTTGCACTGAAAAACTTAGAATATAAGAAACGCACAGTGTAGTACATGGTATATGAGTGAGTTGCACTGAAAAACTTAGAATATAAGAAACGCACAGTGTAGTACATGGTATATGAGTGAGTTGCACTGAAAAACTTAGAATATAAGAAACGCACAGTGTAGTACATGGTATATGAGTGAGTTGCACTGAAAAACTTAGAATATAAGAAACGCACAGTGTAGTACATGGTATATGAGTGAGTTGCACTGAAAAACTTAGAATATAAGAAACGCACAGTGTAGTACATAGTATATGAGTGAGTTGCACTGAAAAACTTAGAATATAAGAAACGCACAGTGTAGTACATAGTATATGAGTGAGTTGCACTGAAAAACTTAGAATATAAGAAACGCACAGTGTAGTACATAGTATATGAGTGAGTTGCACTGAAAAACTTAGAATATAAGAAACGCACAGTGTAGTACATAGTATATGAGTGAGTTGCACTGAAAAACTTAGAATATAAGAAACGCACAGTGTAGTACATAGTATATGAGTGAGTTGCACTGAAAAACTTAGAATATAAGAAACTCACAGTGTAGTACATAGTATATGAGTGAGTTGCACTGAAAAACTTAGAATATAAGAAACGCACAGTGTAGTACATAGTATATGAGTGAGTTGCACTGAAAAACTTAGAATATAAGAAACGCACAGTGTAGTACATAGTATATGAGTGAGTTGCACTGAAAAACTTAGAATATAAGAAACGCACAGTGTAGTACATAGTATATGAGTGAGTTGCACTGAAAAACTTAGAATATAAGAAACGCACAGTGTAGTACATAGTATATGAGTGAGTTGCACTGAAAAACTTAGAATATAAGAAACGCACAGTGTAGTACATAGTATATGAGTGAGTTGCACTGAAAAACTTAGAATATAAGAAACGCACAGTGTAGTACATAGTATATGAGTGAGTTGCACTGAAAAACTTAGAATATAAGAAACGCACAGTGTAGTACATAGTATATGAGTGAGTTGCACTGAAAAACTTAGAATATAAGAAACACACAGTGTAGTACATAGTATATGAGTGAGTTGCACTGAAAAACTTAGAATATAAGAAACGCACAGTGTAGTACATAGTATATGAGTGAGTTGCACTGAAAAACTTAGAATTTACTGAAAAACCCGCATTACACGAAATGCACAGTGTAGTACATAGTATATGAGTGAGTTGCACTGAAAAACTCTAGAATATAAGAAACGCACAGTGTAGTACATAGTATATGAGTGAGTTGCACTCAAAAACTTAGAATATAAGAAACGCACAGTGTAGTACATAGTATATGAGTGAGTTGCACTGAAAAACTTAGAATATAAGAAACGCACAGTGTAGTACATAGTATATGAGTGAGTTGCACTGAAAAACTTAGAATATAAGAAACGCAGAGTGTAGTACATAGTATATGAGTGAGTTGCACTGAAAAACTTAGAATATAAGAAACGCACAGTGTAGTACATAGTATATGAGTGAGTTGCACTGAAAAACTTAGAATGTAAGAAACGCACAGTGTAGTACATAGTATATGAGTGAGTTGCACTGAAAAACTTAGAATATAAGAAACGCACAGTGTAGTACATAGTATATGAGTGAGTTGCACTGAAAAACTTAGAATATAAGAAACGCACAGTGTAGTACATAGTATATGAGTGAGTTGCACTGAAAAACTTAGAATATAAGAAACGCACAGTGTAGTACATAGTATATGAGTGAGTTCCACTGAAAAACTTAGAATATAAGAAACGCACAGTGTAGTACATAGTATATGAGTGAGTTGCACTGAAAAACTTAGAATATAAGAAACGCACAGTGTAGTACATAGTATATGAGTGAGTTGCACTGAAAAACTTAGAATATAAGAAACGCACAGTGTAGTACATAGTATATGAGTGAGTTGCACTGAAAAACTTAGAATATAAGAAACGCACAGTGTAGTACATAGTATATGAGTGAGTTGCACTGAAAAACTTAGAATATAAGAAACGCACAGTGTAGTACATAGTATATGAGTGAGTTGCACTGAAAAACTTAGAATATAAGAAACGCACAGTGTAGTACATAGTATATGAGTGAGTTGCACTGAAAAACTTAGAATATAAGAAACGCACAGTGTAGTACATAGTATATGAGTGAGTTGCACTGAAAAACTTAGAATTTAAGAAACGCACAGTGTAGTACATAGTATATGAGTGAGTTGCACTGAAAAACTTAGAATTTAAGAAACGCACAGTGTAGTACATAGTATATGAGTGAGTTGCACTGAAAAACTTAGAATTTAAGAAACGCACAGTGTAGTACATAGTATATGAGTGAGTTGCACTGAAAAACTTAGAATATAAGAAACGCACAGTGTAGTACATAGTATATGAGTGAGTTGCACTGAAAAACTTAGAATATAAGAAACGCACAGTGTAGTACATAGTATATGAGTGAGTTGCACTGAAAAACTTAGAATATAAGAAACGCACAGTGTTGTACATAGTATATGAGTGAGTTGCACTGAAAAACTTAGAATATAAGAAACGCACAGTGTAGTACATAGTATATGAGTGAGTTGCACTGAAAAACTTAGAATATAAGAAACGCACAGTGTAGTACATAGTATATGAGTGAGTTGCACTCAAAAACTTAGAATATAAGAAACGCACAGTGTAGTACACAGTATATGAGTGAGTTGCATTGAAAAACTCTAGAATATAAGAAACGCACAGTGTAGTACATAGTATATGAGTGAGTTGCACTGAAAAACTTAGAATATAAGAAACGCACAGTGTAGTACATAGTATATGAGTGAGTTGCACTGAAAAACTTAGAATATAAGAAACGCACAGTGTAGTACATAGTATATGAGTGAGTTGCACTGAAAAACTTAGAATATAAGAAACGCACAGTGTAGTACATAGTATATGAGTGAGTTGCACTGAAAAACTTAGAATATAAGAAACGCACAGTGTAGTACATAGTATATGAGTGAGTTGCACTGAAAAACTTAGAATATAAGAAACGCACAGTGTAGTACATAGTATATGAGTGAGTTGCACTGAAAAACTTAGAATATAAGAAACGCACAGTGTAGTACATAGTATATGAGTGAGTTGCACTGAAAAACTTAGAATATAAGAAACGCACAGTGTAGTACATAGTATATGAGTGAGTTGCACTGAAAAACTTAGAATATAAGAAACGCACAGTGTAGTACATAGTATATGAGTGAGTTGCACTGAAAAACTTAGAATATAAGAAACGCACAGTGTAGTACATAGTATATGAGTGAGTTGCACTCAAAAACTTAGAATATAAGAAACGCACAGTGTAGTACATAGTATATGAGTGAGTTGCACTGAAAAACTTAGAATATAAGAAACGCACAGTGTAGTACATAGTATATGAGTGAGTTGCACTGAAAAACTTAGAATATAAGAAACGCACAGTGTAGTACATAGTATATGAGTGAGTTGCACTGAAAAACTTAGAATATAAGAAACGCACAGTGTAGTACATAGTATATGAGTGAGTTGCACTGAAAAACTTAGAATATAAGAAACGCACAGTGTAGTACATAGTATATGAGTGAGTTGCACTGAAAAACTTAGAATATAAGAAACGCACAGTGTAGTACATAGTATATGAGTGAGTTGCACTGAAAAACTTAGAATATAAGAAACGCACAGTGTAGTACATAGTATATGAGTGAGTTGCACTGAAAAACTTAGAATATAAGAAACGCACAGTGTAGTACATAGTATATGAGTGAGTTGCACTGAAAAACTTAGAATATAAGAAACGCACAGTGTAGTACATAGTATATGAGTGAGTTGCACTGAAAAACTTAGAATATAAGAAACGCACAGAGTAGTACATAGTATATGAGTGAGTTGCACTGAAAAACTTAGAATATAAGAAACGCACAGTGTAGTACATAGTATATGAGTGAGTTGCACTGAAAAACTTAGAATATAAGAAACGCACAGTGTAGTACATAGTATATGAGTGAGTTGCACTGAAAAACTTAGAATATAAGAAACGCACAGTGTAGTACATAGTATATGAGTGAGTTGCACTGAAAAACTTAGAATATAAGAAACGCACAGTGTAGTACATGGTATATGAGTGAGTTGCACTGAAAAACTTAGAATATAAGAAACGCACAGTGTAGTACATGGTATATGAGTGAGTTGCACTGAAAAACTTAGAATATAAGAAACGCACAGTGTAGTACATGGTATATGAGTGAGTTGCACTGAAAAACTTAGAATATAAGAAACGCACAGTGTAGTACATGGTATATGAGTGAGTTGCACTGAAAAACTTAGAATATAAGAAACGCACAGTGTAGTACATGGTATATGAGTGAGTTGCACTGAAAAACTTAGAATATAAGAAACGCACAGTGTAGTACATGGTATATGAGTGAGTTGCACTGAAAAACTTAGAATATAAGAAACGCACAGTGTAGTACATGGTATATGAGTGAGTTGCACTGAAAAACTTAGAATATAAGAAACGCACAGTGTAGTACATGGTATATGAGTGAGTTGCACTGAAAAACTTAGAATATAAGAAACGCACAGTGTAGTACATGGTATATGAGTGAGTTGCACTGAAAAACTTAGAATATAAGAAACGCACAGTGTAGTACATGGTATATGAGTGAGTTGCACTGAAAAACTTAGAATATAAGAAACGCACAGTGTAGTACATGGTATATGAGTGAGTTGCACTGAAAAACTTAGAATATAAGAAACGCACAGTGTAGTACATGGTATATGAGTGAGTTGCACTGAAAAACTTAGAATATAAGAAACGCACAGTGTAGTACATGGTATATGAGTGAGTTGCACTGAAAAACTTAGAATATAAGAAACGCACAGTGTAGTACATGGTATATGAGTGAGTTGCACTGAAAAACTTAGAATATAAGAAACACACAGTGTAGTACATAGTATATGAGTGAGTTGCACTGAAAAACTTAGAATATAAGAAACGCACAGTGTAGTACATAGTATATGAGTGAGTTGCACTGAAAAACTTAGAATATAAGAAACGCACAGTGTAGTACATAGTATATGAGTGAGTTGCACTGAAAAACTTAGAATATAAGAAACGCACAGTGTAGTACATAGTATATGAGTGAGTTGCACTGAAAAACTTAGAATATAAGAAACGCACAGTGTAGTACATAGTATATGAGTGAGTTGCACTGAAAAACTTAGAATATAAGAAACGCACAGTGTAGTACATAGTATATGAGTGAGTTGCACTGAAAAACTTAGAATATAAGAAACGCACAGTGTAGTACATAGTATATGAGTGAGTTGCACTGAAAAACTTAGAATATAAGAAACGCACAGTGTAGTACATAGTATATGAGTGAGTTGCACTGAAAAACTTAGAATATAAGAAACGCACAGTGTAGTACATAGTATATGAGTGAGTTGCACTGAAAAAACTTAGAATATAAGAAACGCACAGTGTAGTACATAGTATATGAGTGAGTTGCACTGAAAAACTTAGAATTTACTGAAAAACCCGCATTACACGAAATGCACAGTGTAGTACATAGTATATGAGTGAGTTGCACTGAAAAACTCTAGAATATAAGAAACGCACAGTGTAGTACATAGTATATGAGTGAGTTGCACTCAAAAACTTAGAATATAAGAAACGCACAGTGTAGTACATAGTATATGAGTGAGTTGCACTGAAAAACTTAGAATATAAGAAACGCACAGTGTAGTACATAGTATATGAGTGAGTTGCACTGAAAAACTTAGAATATAAGAAACGCACAGTGTAGTACATAGTATATGAGTGAGTTGCACTGAAAAACTTAGAATATAAGAAACGCACAGTGTAGTACATAGTATATGAGTGAGTTGCACTGAAAAACTTAGAATATAAGAAACGCACAGTGTAGTACATAGTATATGAGTGAGTTGCACTGAAAAACTTAGAATATAAGAAACGCACAGTGTAGTACATAGTATATGAGTGAGTTGCACTGAAAAACTTAGAATATAAGAAACGCACAGTGTAGTACATAGTATATGAGTGAGTTGCACTGAAAAACTTAGAATATAAGAAACGCACAGTGTAGTACATAGTATATGAGTGAGTTGCACTGAAAAACTTAGAATATAAGAAACGCACAGAGTAGTACATAGTATATGAGTGAGTTGCACTGAAAAACTTAGAATATAAGAAACGCACAGTGTAGTACATAGTATATGAGTGAGTTGCACTGAAAAACTTAGAATATAAGAAACGCACAGTGTAGTACATAGTATATGAGTGAGTTGCACTGAAAAACTTAGAATATAAGAAACGCACAGTGTTGTACATAGTATATGAGTGAGTTGCACTGAAAAACTTAGAATATAAGAAACGCACAGTGTAGTACATAGTATATGAGTGAGTTGCACTGAAAAACTTAGAATATAAGAAACGCACAGTGTAGTACATAGTATATGAGTGAGTTGCACTCAAAAACTTAGAATATAAGAAACGCACAGTGTAGTACACAGTATATGAGTGAGTTGCATTGAAAAACTCTAGAATATAAGAAACGCACAGTGTAGTACATAGTATATGAGTGAGTTGCACTGAAAAACTTAGAATATAAGAAACGCACAGTGTAGTACATAGTATATGAGTGAGTTGCACTGAAAAACTTAGAATATAAGAAACGCACAGTGTAGTACATAGTATATGAGTGAGTTGCACTGAAAAACTTAGAATATAAGAAACGCACAGTGTAGTACATAGTATATGAGTGAGTTGCACTGAAAAACTTAGAATATAAGAAACGCACAGTGTAGTACATAGTATATGAGTGAGTTGCACTGAAAAACTTAGAATATAAGAAACGCACAGTGTAGTACATAGTATATGAGTGAGTTGCACTGAAAAACTTAGAATATAAGAAACGCACAGAGTAGTACATAGTATATGAGTGAGTTGCACTGAAAAACTTAGAATATAAGAAACGCACAGTGTAGTACATAGTATATGAGTGAGTTGCACTGAAAAACTTAGAATATAAGAAACGCACAGTGTAGTACATAGTATATGAGTGAGTTGCACTGAAAAACTTAGAATATAAGAAACGCACAGTGTTGTACATAGTATATGAGTGAGTTGCACTGAAAAACTTAGAATATAAGAAACGCACAGTGTAGTACATAGTATATGAGTGAGTTGCACTGAAAAACTTAGAATATAAGAAACGCACAGTGTAGTACATAGTATATGAGTGAGTTGCACTCAAAAACTTAGAATATAAGAAACGCACAGTGTAGTACACAGTATATGAGTGAGTTGCATTGAAAAACTCTAGAATATAAGAAACGCACAGTGTAGTACATAGTATATGAGTGAGTTGCACTGAAAAACTTAGAATATAAGAAACGCACAGTGTAGTACATAGTATATGAGTGAGTTGCACTGAAAAACTTAGAATATAAGAAACGCACAGTGTAGTACATAGTATATGAGTGAGTTGCACTGAAAAACTTAGAATATAAGAAACGCACAGTGTAGTACATAGTATATGAGTGAGTTGCACTGAAAAACTTAGAATATAAGAAACGCACAGTGTAGTACATAGTATATGAGTGAGTTGCACTGAAAAACTTAGAATATAAGAAACGCACAGTGTAGTACATAGTATATGAGTGAGTTGCACTGAAAAACTTAGAATATAAGAAACGCACAGTGTAGTACATAGTATATGAGTGAGTTGCACTGAAAAACTTAGAATATAAGAAACGCACAGTGTAGTACATAGTATATGAGTGAGTTGCACTGAAAAACTTAGAATATAAGAAACGCACAGTGTAGTACATAGTATATGAGTGAGTTGCACTGAAAAACTTAGAATATAAGAAACGCACAGTGTAGTACATAGTATATGAGTGAGTTGCACTGAAAAACTTAGAATATAAGAAACGCACAGTGTAGTACATAGTATATGAGTGAGTTGCACTGAAAAACTTAGAATATAAGAAACGCACAGTGTAGTACATAGTATATGAGTGAGTTGCACTGAAAAACTTAGAATATAAGAAACGCACAGTGTAGTACATAGTATATGAGTGAGTTGCACTGAAAAACTTAGAATATAAGAAACGCACAGTGTAGTACATAGTATATGAGTGAGTTGCACTGAAAAACTTAGAATATAAGAAACGCACAGTGTAGTACATAGTATATGAGTGAGTTGCACTGAAAAACTTAGAATATAAGAAACGCACAGTGTAGTACATAGTATATGAGTGAGTTGCACTGAAAAACTTAGAATATAAGAAACGCACAGTGTAGTACATAGTATATGAGTGAGTTGCACTGAAAAACTTAGAATATAAGAAACGCACAGTGTAGTACATAGTATATGAGTGAGTTGCACTGAAAAACTTAGAATATAAGAAACGCACAGTGTAGTACATAGTATATGAGTGAGTTGCACTGAAAAACTTAGAATATAAGAAACGCACAGTGTAGTACATAGTATATGAGTGAGTTGCACTGAAAAACTTAGAATATAAGAAACGCACAGTGTAGTACATAGTATATGAGTGAGTTGCACTGAAAAACTTAGAATATAAGAAACGCACAGTGTAGTACATAGTATATGAGTGAGTTGCACTGAAAAACTTAGAATATAAGAAACGCACAGTGTAGTACATAGTATATGAGTGAGTTGCACTGAAAAACTTAGAATATAAGAAACGCACAGTGTAGTACATGGTATATGAGTGAGTTGCACTGAAAAACTTAGAATATAAGAAACGCACAGTGTAGTACATGGTATATGAGTGAGTTGCACTGAAAAACTTAGAATATAAGAAACGCACAGTGTAGTACATGGTATATGAGTGAGTTGCACTGAAAAACTTAGAATATAAGAAACGCACAGTGTAGTACATGGTATATGAGTGAGTTGCACTGAAAAACTTAGAATATAAGAAACGCACAGTGTAGTACATGGTATATGAGTGAGTTGCACTGAAAAACTTAGAATATAAGAAACGCACAGTGTAGTACATGGTATATGAGTGAGTTGCACTGAAAAACTTAGAATATAAGAAACGCACAGTGTAGTACATGGTATATGAGTGAGTTGCACTGAAAAACTTAGAATATAAGAAACGCACAGTGTAGTACATGGTATATGAGTGAGTTGCACTGAAAAACTTAGAATATAAGAAACGCACAGTGTAGTACATGGTATATGAGTGAGTTGCACTGAAAAACTTAGAATATAAGAAACGCACAGTGTAGTACATGGTATATGAGTGAGTTGCACTGAAAAACTTAGAATATAAGAAACGCACAGTGTAGTACATGGTATATGAGTGAGTTGCACTGAAAAACTTAGAATATAAGAAACGCACAGTGTAGTACATGGTATATGAGTGAGTTGCACTGAAAAACTTAGAATATAAGAAACGCACAGTGTAGTACATGTATATGAGTGAGTTGCACTGAAAAACTTAGAATATAAGAAACGCACAGTGTAGTACATAGGTATATGAGTGAGTTGCACTGAAAAACTTAGAATATAAGAAACGCACAGTGTAGTACATAGTATATGAGTGAGTTGCACTGAAAAACTTAGAATATAAGAAACGCACAGTGTAGTACATAGTATATGAGTGAGTTGCACTGAAAAACTTAGAATATAAGAAACGCACAGTGTAGTACATAGTATATGAGTGAGTTGCACTGAAAAACTTAGAATATAAGAAACGCACAGTGTAGTACATAGTATATGAGTGAGTTGCACTGAAAAACTTAGAATATAAGAAACGCACAGTGTAGTACATAGTATAATGAGTGAGTTGCACTGAAAAACTTAGAATATAAGAAACGCACAGTGTAGTACATAGTATATGAGTGAGTTGCACTGAAAAACTTAGAATATAAGAAACGCACAGTGTAGTACATAGTATATGAGTGAGTTGCACTGAAAAACTTAGAATATAAGAAACGCACAGTGTAGTACATAGTATATGAGTGAGTTGCACTGAAAAACTTAGAATATAAGAAACGCACAGTGTAGTACATAGTATATGAGTGAGTTGCACTGAAAAACTTAGAATATAAGAAACGCACAGTGTAGTACATAGTATATGAGTGAGTTGCACTGAAAAACTTAGAATTTACTGAAAAACCCGCATTACACGAAATGCACAGTGTAGTACATAGTATATGAGTGAGTTGCACTGAAAAACTCTAGAATATAAGAAACGCACAGTGTAGTACATAGTATATGAGTGAGTTGCACTCAAAAACTTAGAATATAAGAAACGCACAGTGTAGTACATAGTATATGAGTGAGTTGCACTGAAAAACTTAGAATATAAGAAACGCACAGTGTAGTACATAGTATATGAGTGAGTTGCACTGAAAAACTTAGAATATAAGAAACGCACAGTGTAGTACATAGTATATGAGTGAGTTGCACTGAAAAACTTAGAATATAAGAAACGCACAGTGTAGTACATAGTATAATGAGTGAGTTGCACTGAAAAACTTAGAATATAAGAAACGCACAGTGTAGTAC